>NW_006923189.1:2429-3389 GCF_000298275.1 Orycteropus afer afer | reverse complement strand
TCCAAGGGAGATTGTTTGGCATAGTTCCAAGGACAAGAGGGAAATGGATTCATGGTAGGCTCTTAGCAAATTGTTATCTGTTCTCTCAGAAGTGACATATGGAGGAGCATGATGGTTTTGTCCTACTTTATGATTATCCATATTATTTTTTACTAGCTTGTTAGAAAAACTTTTCCTAGAAAAATGCTTAATTACTGTGTCTTAAAGACTGAGTAGTTAACTATGAGTGTTGTTGTTATGTGCCGTCGAGTTGTATCCGACTCATAATGACGCCCTTTGGGTTTCCGAGGCAGTATCACTACGGAAGTAGATTGCCCCATCTTCCTTCCGAGTAGTGGCTAGTGGGTTTGAACCGCCAGCCTTCCGGTTATCAGTCAAGTGCCTTTAGGCACTATGCTACCAGAACTCCTTGAGTGGAAGAATAATACATTTTAATACTGAATTATTTTCATATTTTAAAGTATGATACCATCTTAGAATAAAACATGTTCAGTAAAAAAGAGTTAGAATACAACACATTCAGAGAAAATGAAATTCTTTCCAAACTGTTGTTACTATTTTGATGTATTTTCTTCAAAATATTTGTCTTTGTTTGTAAAAACTTATATGTGTAAGTATGTATTGCATCAACTGTTATGCTACATATTCAGTATCTTATTCTCATTTTATCACTAAACACGTATAATAGAATTTGATCTATGAGAAATTAGCCTTCCATAAAGCATACAATATTATGTATGGCTCATGAACTGGTGCCCTGCAGTAGTTCACTTCCCAGTAGGAGTATGCATCAGCAGAGGACTGGAAACTTTGAGAAACCTCGAGGAAAGCATGTGCAGGTTTTTTATTCAAGCTTGATTGTGTCAGTCAATTCATTAAAAAAAAAAAAAAAACCTGTGCAGCCAGATTTATTGTTTTAGTGTAGTTGGTCTTTGTTTTACAAAAAAAAAAAAAAAAAAA
>NW_006923189.1:0-539 GCF_000298275.1 Orycteropus afer afer | reverse complement strand
TTCTGGTGAATAGTAAAATTCCGTAGGCACTGTGTCACCAGAACACCTGCATCAATAAACAAATAGCAATTTCCTTCACAGAATTCTTACTTTCTGTAAATAGGAAATACTGTGTATTTGGGGAATTTTTTCTGGAATTACCAAGATGACACTGTCTTCTATCACCAGCTTTAAATATCTATGCCAGTGACACACAAATCAATGACCCCTGGTATTTTTGTTACTTTTTCAGGTGGAGTAAAGTAATGGGTTTTATTTCTTTAATTCTGATAAGGATAGTAAAATGTGACTTTGTAGAAAGTCATATTATAGATTGTTGGTAAAGAATATGAAGTCTAGAGTCAAACTGCTTGAGTTCAAATGTGAGTTAGTCCATTACCTAGTGGAGTAATTAAGACCAGGTTGTTTAATCTCTCTGGGCCCATGTTTCATCATCCGTAATGATCAACTATTCATAAACATTTACTGAGGCACTGTTCTAAGGGTAGTGTGTGTAGCATCGAACAAAACAGGCAGCCATCTTCTCTTCATAGAACTTA
>NW_006923188.1:60701-61126 GCF_000298275.1 Orycteropus afer afer | reverse complement strand
TAGGTGAGACAAAGTCTGGCCATTCTCGCTTCCAAGGAGCGTTTCAGTTGCACTTCCTCCGGGACAGATCTGTTAGTTCTTTTAAAAGTCTGTGGTACTTTCAGCATTCTTTGCCAGCACCACATCTCAAAAGCATCAACTCTCCTTCGGTCTTCCTTACTCATTGTCCAGCTCTCACATGCATACGAGGTGATTGGAAATATCATGGCTTGTGTCAGGTGTACCTTAGTCCCCAAGGAGACATCTTTGCTTCTCAGCACTTGAAACAGTTCCTTCATGGTTGACTTTCCCAGTGCTGCACGTTGTCTAATGTCCTGACTGCTATTTCCATTGGCATAGATTATAGAACCAAGCAATGTGGATTCTTTGACAACCTCAATCTTCTCTCCGTTTATTGTGATGCTGCTCCTTGGTCCAGTTGTGAG
>NW_006923188.1:49169-57776 GCF_000298275.1 Orycteropus afer afer | reverse complement strand
TTGAACCACCAGCCTTCTGGTTAGCAGTCAAGTGCTTTAGGCACTATGCTACCAGAGCTCCCAGCAATCCCATTACTAGATATATATCCTGAAGAAATGAGAGCCAGGACCAGAAGAGATATATGCACACCCATGGTCATGGCAGAATTATTCATAATAGCAAAGAGATGGTAACAGTCTAGTTGCCCATCAACAGAAAAATGGATAACCAAACTTTGGTACATACACACAAAGGAATACTATGCAACACTAAAGAATAATGTAGAATCTGTAAAACACCCCATAACATGGATGAACTGGAGGATATTATGCTGAGTGAAATAAGTCAATCATGGGATAAATATTGTATTAGTTAGTTAATGTAAACAATCAAGGAAAGAGTTATATATGGAAGGAAACTTTCTTTGTTGGTTACCAGGGATGGGAGGGAAGGGGATGAAACACTGCTATATAGGTAGAGACAAGTATTGATTTGAGTGAAGGGAAGGGCAATGTACCAAAAGTGAGTCATCAACATTGTGCCACTGAGGAAGAGAAAGGCATACAGTGGTCCATGGGAGGTGCAGATTATGAAGATGAACCCTTTTGCATATTCAGTAATGCATTTTTGGTGATGGAAAGCATTGATCTACAGGTAAATAGATGGGTAGAAATGCTGAATGATCAGGTATGTCTAGGCAGAGGGTAGTGTGCCCATGACCATGTATGTGTAGGATTAGCAGATGATGTTTTTACATGCTTATTTTTATGTGGTGTAAGAATGTTAGGGCACATAGTAGAGCTGAAGAAAAGAAAGTTGTAGTGGTTTCTTGGCCACAACCAGGTACCCAGAGGGAGTGAGTAGTTGGACCTGTGGGCTCTGGACCACTGTCTCAGGGGACATCTACCTCAATTGGCATAACATACTACACAAAAACATTGTTCTGCATCCTTCTTTGGTGAGTAGTAAAAGCTTGCAAGCAGTTCTCCAGATGCAATGATGGGTCTCTTCTCACCTAGAGCAAAGAAGAAAAGAAAACCATAGACACATGGAATTGTTTAGTCCATGGCACCGGTAGACCATGTGATCCTCAGCCTATATGACACAAGACCAGAAAAACTAGTTGGTATCCAGCTACCATTATCAATCACTCAGAGAATAGGTGCAAGAGATCCTGGATAGAGTGGGAGAACAAGGTGGAACAAAACTTAAAATCACACACGCACCTAGAAAGACTAGGTTTGCTGGTCACATAGATCCTGGTGAGATCCCTGAGACTGTGGCCCCTAGTTATCCTTCAGGTCTGGAACTGAACTCACTCCTGTGACTTGCAGCCAAACAATAGACAGGCATATGGGGTGAACATTTACATCATGTAGATACATTCCTTAGAGAGTATATCATCAGAAAATAGAAGGGCAGAGTTTGCTCAGGGAGACAGCTCAGTGGGTTGGGAGTGCATGGGAGGGAAGGACACAGAAAAGATATAATTACAGGGAGGAAGTGGAAGAGAGCTGTTACATTGTGGGGAATTGTAGTCAATGTCATGAAACAAAATTTGTATGAAATGGTGTATGGAAAATGAATTTGCTCTGTAAACTTTCATCCACATCACAATAAAAAATTGTCCTTAGGGCAGAGAACCAACAACAGGAAACAGCAACTGACAATTAACACACATGATGACATAACCCAGGAACCAACCAGCTGTCCACCCACTCAAAACCAGATCCAGCCAAGTTGATATACAACCTTAACTACCATAGTCTGGTTTTAACAAATTCTCTGAATTTATGATTACCATATTTGAGGGACAATTTTGCTGGGTAAATAATTCTTGGTTTGAAATTTTTTTCTTTCAGCGTTTTATATATACAATGCCATTGCCTTCGTACCTGCATGTTGTTGTTATGTGCCGTCAAGTCGGACCCGACTCACAGCAACCCCTCCTTGGGTTTCCGAGGCAGTATCACTATGGAAGTAGGTTGCCCCATCTTCTTTCCGAGGAGTGGCTGGTGGTTTTGAACCTCCAGCCTTCTGGTTATCAGTCAAGTGCTTAAGGCATTATGCTACTGGAGCTCCTAGCTCCTAGCACCTGCATAATTTCTGCCAAAAAATCAGAGCTTAGTCTTGTTGGTTGCCCTTTGTTGGTAACTTCGTAGGTAACTTTTCATTTTTCCCATGCTGCTTTCAGGATTCTTTCTTTTTCTTCAGTTTTGGTGAGTTTGATGATGGCATATCTTGGTGATTTTCTTTTCAGGTCTTTCCTGCTTGGAATTCATTGAACTTCTTGAATGGATATGTTCTTGTCTTTCATCATACTAGGAAAATTCTCTTCCACCAAATCTTTGACAATTTTTTCTGGAGTTTTATTTGTCTCTTCTGTTCTAGAATTCCAATTACATGTAGATTATTCCTCTTGATGATATCCCACATGAATTTTAGACATTCTTGATCTTGTTTTGATCTTTTTTTCTGATTGCACCCTTGTTAGAGTACTACTGAGGTATTTGTCTTCAATCTCACTAATTATGTCTTCCCTTGATTCAATTCTACTACTTTGCCTGTTCAATGTGTTATCTATTTCTGAAATTTTTATATCAGTCTTCTGGATTTCTGTCTTTAGATTATGTATAATTTCTAATATTTCATTTAATTTGTCATTTTATTCTTGTGTTGTCTTCCAAAATTTTTCTAGGTGTTTTTCTTAATTTTGTCAGTGTTTTCCTTGATCTGTTTCTCAGTCCATTGAAGGGATCCAAATATAATTCTTTTGAATTCCTTATCAGGGAGTTCTAAGGCTGCTTCTTCCTCAGGGATATTTTCTGGGTTTGTATCCTAGTCATTTCTTTCTACTACTTTATCTTGCTTCTTTGTGTGGACTGTGATGGTCTGTTTTTTGGTGAGACATTGTGATGCTGTTGTATTTATATTCAACTTATGATTGTATGTTGGTGTGATTTGCTAAAGATTTTCATGTTTTTTAATTTTTTTTTTTTATTAATCTCAGTAAGCAGGGTACTGTGCTCCTCTATTTGCTAGTAGACAGCATTTAGGGACTCACCACTTGTCTCCTGGGAGTTTGATGTAGAATGAAAGTGGGTGCTCAGATCTCCATTAGCTTTTTGTGAAGAACAATTAAGAATGAGCTAGGCTCATATTTGCTGTTGTTTATCATTGGCCAGTGGGTGCAGAAGCAAATGGTGGCCCCAATTCACTAGGTAGGGCTTTACTAGGTGCAGGTATGGTTGGATCATGTGGACATGGTTGCTGTCTCTCGTTCTTTTAGATAGTAACAACAACAAAAACAACAACAAAACACCAAAAGAGTGAAAGAAGAGAGCAAAACACACACCAGATAAACACAGAAGACTAATTGCCAAAAAGAATAGAGAAAAAAGAAAAAAAAAGGAAAAGCAATAAATAAGATGAAATATTTAAAGAAATATTTTTAAAAGATGAAAAAAATATAAATAGAAAAAGAGTAGAAATACACCCCACAATATCTGGGGAAAGGGGCATAAAAGAAAAGAACTAGAGTAACAGAATAATAAAGGGAAACATGAGAAAAATACAAAAAGAAAAACAAGGGATGGGAAAAACCAAAAGAAAGAGAAATGATGGGAACCAGGAAAAGGGAAGAAAAAAACAAAACCAAAAAACTAGTATCTGGGAATGGAAAAAGAGTGAATTAAAATATATATATAGGAGCTCTGGTAGCATAGTGCCTAAGGCACTTGACTGCTAACCAGAAGGCTGGTGGTTCAAACCCACCAGCCACTCCTCAGAAGGAAGGTTGGGCTTCCATAGTGATACACCTCATGGAAACCCAAGGAGGGGTCCCTATGAGTCGGGGCCAACTGGGCCAACTCGACAGCATATAACAACATCAACAAATATATATATATCCATATATATATAAAAAAGGAAGAAAAAAGAATAATTTAAAAACAAAACAAAATATATGTGTGTATGTGAGCAGGGCAGGGCACCCAGCCTCTGTCAGAGCACACAGAATGTGATGGAATTCGTGCCATCCAGAAGGTTGTTGGAAGTGGGGGACGGCTGCACCTCCATTCACCAAGAGGGTGTAGGGTATAAAACTATCAAGGGGAATATCGCACCTTTCCAGTTGTCAGCCTCCAGTGCAGTTGCCACTTCTGTCTCAGCAAGTGTAGCCTATTCTTGGCATATGAATTCTGTCACTTTAAATATCCAAAATTTCCATATACCAACAAAACCAAACTCACTGCCGTCAAGTTGGATCTGACTCATAGAGACCCCTCCTTAGGTTTCCAAGGCAGAATCACTACGGAAGTAGATTACCCACCCTTTCTTGCAAGGAGTGGCTGATGAGTTTGAACCACCAGGCTTCTTGTTAGCAGTCAGATGCCTTAGGAACTACGCCACCAGAGCTCCTAAAATGACCATACTAAAACCAAACTCACTGCTGTAGAGTCGGATCCAACACATAGCAACCCCTCCTTGGGTTTCTGAAGCAGTATCACTACAGAAATAGATTGCCCCATCTTCCTTCCAATTAGTAGCTGCTGGGTTTGAACCGCCAGTCTTCTAGTCAGCAGTTAAATGAATATGGCATACTGCTTAAAATGTCCAAAATGGCTGAACCCTCTGGAAAGCCAAAAAATGACAGCTCAATTTGTCTCCTTCTTTGCTGTTTCCCTTCTTTTTAGTCATCAGCCACCAGTGCAATTGTCCATGCAGCCCTTGGTGAGCAGAGCTGATTTTTTAGTTACTGCTCCACACCACTCCTTGGAAGGAAGATGGGGCAATCTACTTCCATAGTGATACTGTCTTGGAAACCCATGGAGGGGTTGCTATTAGTCGGGTCTGAATTGATGGCATATAACAACAACAACAACAACAAGCTCAGGGCCTAACACCATTTGTAAATATTCAAACTGTCTTTGCTTTCAAGATAGCTGACAGTCTGTGGCTCTGTTTGTCTCTTTATTCACTGTTTTCATTCAGGGTCTTCTCCTAAACCAAACCAAACCAAACAAACAAACAAACAAACAAAAAAAAAAACCACTGGCACTGAGTCAATTCCGACTTATAGAGACTTCTACTGGGTTTCTGTGGTGGTAATTTTTTATGGAAGTAGATTGCCTGGTCTTCCTTCCACAGAATGCCTGGTAGGTTTGAACCACCAACCTTCTGGTTAGCAGTCAAATGCTGTAGGCATCATGGAACTGTTGTTGTTGTTGTTATGTGCCATCGAGTTGGACCCGACTCATAGCAACCACTCCTTGGGTTTCCAAGGCAGTATCCCTTTGGAATTAGATTGCCCCATCTTCCTTCTGAGGAGTGGCTGGTGGGTTTGAACTGCCAGCCTTCAGGTTAGCAGTCAAGTGGTATTCATTCCACTTCTATATCTTTCTGTTCAAAAATCAGGGCTCAAGGATTATCTACTATATCAATTGGTTTCTGTTTTTTTTTTTTTTTTGTTGTTGTTGTTGAAGAGGGTCTGTGTAGCTTATTTACCTATTCTGTCATCTTACTGGAAGTCCCTGGAGCTCTAGCTTGTTATTTTGAATTAGACTTTTGGATTGGCCCGTAGAGTGTGTCATGTTGAACCTCCCCACACTCCTTGGGATGTGTTTTAGACACATGCCATCTGCACTGATCTCTTGCTTCTGAAGGAATCTACGTACCCTCAGGCTGCTATTTAGGGATGGGGGAGGTCTGAGGATTTCTTTTAAGGAAAGAAGATTTATTCAAGATACAGATGTCTAGTCATTTGGGGTTAGTCTTAGATTTAATGTGTAATTTGATTCTGTGCAGTTTATTCCTCTGCACTAACATCAGGTTGTTTGGTACATCCTGGGAACTCCTGGCCACCAACCTTGTGTTTTTCAGGGGCACCTACAATATGCTTGGGATCCTTAGATGAAAGGTACCAGAGGCATGAGAGGGAACTGGCCAAAGGTGCCCTTGTTAAGGATGTGAGGAACTGATACGCTTGCCTAATGCATGTCTGTGAGGCATGTGATGGGAGCAGCATTTGAGGATTTTAGCCTAATGATTAGAAATATGGAAATTATTTCATGCTCTGGAATAAGGCATTGTCCACATTGCCTTCCTGCTCCTTAGTCCTTTGGGTATACTTGGTGATTTGTTGTCCAAGTTTACTCATTAGCACAAGATTTTGAAACAATTTATATCAAGCAATTGTAATGGTGCAACTATTATGAAAAATGGCATGGCACGTTCTTAAAAAGTTGGAAATAGAAATAATATATGACCTAGCAGTCCCACTCCTAGGTATACTAGAGGAATAAGAGCCATGACACGGACAGATATATGCTGATCATCACAGCATTATTCACAATAGCAAAAGATGGAAACAACTGAAGTACCCATCAACAGATGAATGGATAAACAATCTATGGGACATACATGCAATGAACAAAGATAAATCTGCAAGGGGAGTTCCAGCAAGGTGGAAGAATATGCAGACAAATCACACAGACCTTCTGTAACATAGAAAGGAGAAACCAATTAAAATGGATACAGAAGATAATCCTGGAACCATGAGCTTTGAAGACAAGAATGAATAAGTGGATTAAATACTGACTAGCTGAAGAACCTGCATAAAAACATTGAAATAAGGGACAAATGGAGCTATGGACTGTCAGTAAGACCTGACAGAAAGACCAATTTGAATATTTAAAGTGGCATTCTGATCCAGGCAGCCACCTAAGAATTAACTTTGCTTGACAAGGACTTCATGGGCAACTGCATTGGCAGGTGATCACCAGAGAGGAGAACAGCAAATAAGGAGACAGAGATGTGGACTATTGGCTGTCCTGATGGCACAGTCATTTTGAATATTTCAAGTGGTATTCCAATGTGGGCAGCAATATAAGAATAAGCTTGGCTTGCTGGGCACAGCACAGCTGATGGCTGATGACTAGAAAGGTATAATTCTCCCCTTATTATTCTCGTACCCCACACCATCTTAGTGAAGAGAGGTGTGACCATCCCCTACCTCCATTCACCTTGTGGACCAGCAGGAATTCTATCCTGGTCTGGATGCTCTGGCAGCACCTGGGTGCCCTGCCTCTAGCCCCCTAGTTGTGATTTTGTCTATTTTTATACTTTATTTCTTTCCTTCTTTTTATTTTTGTTTCTCTTCCCCTTCCATGGTTATTGTTTTGTTTTCTTTCTTTCCCTTTGTCTAATTCCCTCCTTTTCTTTTTTTCTCTTTTGGTTCTTCCCATCCCTCATTTTTCTTTTTACATTTTTCTCATTTTTTAAAAATTATTCTTTCTCCCTTGCCCTCTTCTCTTATTTTCCCCTCCTCTGATATTGTGGTGTTTTTAAAAATTTTTTCTTTTCATTTACTACCTTTTGTGTGTGATTATTGCTGTTTGTTTATGTGGTTTTCTTTCTTGTTCTCTTGTTTCATTTATTTATTTATTGTCTGACAGGGTGGGAGACAGCAACTGTGCCCACACAACCCAACCATACCTGCATCTCCTGCAGCCAAACCTATTGAGTGAGAGCTACCACTTGCTTCTGTACCAACTGATCAATGTCATACAGAAGCCAATAGCAGCCAACTCATCCTCAGCATTCTTCATGAACTATTAACAGAGATCTGTGCACACACTCTCATCTTCTATCATACTCACCAGGAGACTGATGGTGAGTGTCTAAGTGCTGCCAAACTAGCAAATATAGTAGATATATAAATACAAATACATCACAATGTCTCAGAAACAACTGACCATCCCAGTTCACACAAAGAAACAAGATAAAGTACTACAAATGAGGGACCAGGATACAGATGCAGTAAACATCCCTGAGGAAGAATTGGCATTAGAAGTTCCTGATAAGGAATTGAAAAGATTTATATTTAGGTACTATCAACAGATTGAGAGACCACTCAAGGAAAACACTGACAAAATTAAGGAAAACACAGACAAAACTCCAGAACAAATTAAGAAAACAATACAAGAACAAACTGACAAACAAAAAATCAGAAATGATACAAAAACAACAAATAGGAATCCAGAAGATTCCTATTCAGAATTATTAATATTAAGAATTCAGAAATAGATAACACATGGAATGGGCAAAGGGGTAGAATCTAACCAATGGAAGACAGAATTAATGAGATTGAAGGCAAATACCTCAATACTTTATTGTTAAGGAGCTCTGGTAGCATAGTGCCTAAGGCACTTGACTGCTAGCTAGAAGGCTGGTGGTTCAAACCCAAAAGCTACTCCTTGGAAGGAAGGTTGGGCAATCTACTTCTGTAGTGATACTGCCTCAGAAACCCAAGTAGGGGTCACTATGAGTTGTCTCTGACTTGATGGCACATAACAACAAGGGATCAATCAGATAAAACACCAAAACAAAATGAAGAAAATCTATGATTCTTGTTGGATACCATCAAGAAGAATAACCTATGGGTAATCAAATTCCAGAACAAGAGAAGACAAGTAAAACCACAGAGCAAACTGTTGAATATTTGTACAAAGAGAATTTCCCTAATATGATGAGATAGATGAGAAGATATTCATTCAAGAAGTTCAGTGAAATGCAAACAGGATAGATCCCAAAAGAAAATAACTGAAAAATATCATGATCAAACTTAC
>NW_006923188.1:44157-48954 GCF_000298275.1 Orycteropus afer afer | reverse complement strand
AAAAATATGCCCAGCAAAATTGTCCCTCAAATATGATGGTAAAATTATGACATTTCCAGATAAACAGGAATTAAGGGAATTTGTTAAACCAGACCAACCTTGCAAGAGATGATAAAGGGAGTTCTTCAGAAAGAGAACCAACAAAAGCACATGACAACTGATGATTAACACATATGATGATATAACCCAGACACAAACCCTGTTATAGAAGTATCCAAAGTAAATTAAATTTATAAGATTATAAACAGGAAACCAGAGACATCAATTGGCAAATGAGGACAACTACAAACCAAAAAGAAATAATAAATTGCATAGGTACAGAACTTCCAAACAGAGAGGAAGTCAAGACAATTGCAAAATAGAATAATATGTTCTAAACTTGGGAGGAAAATTATAAATCCAGGGTAACTTCAAAGGAAAATAATAAACCTTTGCATCAAAATAAAAAAGAGGAAAGGCAGAAATATATAGCAAATACTAAAACAATAGCAATGAAGGAAATGAAAACAGAATTCATAAACAAAATGAGCTTAGCACAGAAAATTATATGGAACAAAGAAATCAGCAACAGCATAAACAAACGTAACAAAATGACAGCAGTAAATTCATACTTTTCGGTAATTACACTGAATGTAAATGGATTTAAATCACCACTCAAGGGATGGAGGGTTGCAGACTGGGTAAGAAAATATGACCAATCAAGATATTGTCTACAAGAGACTCATGTTAGACACAAATACAAAAATAGACTGAAAATCAAAGCTACATAAAAGATATAGCAAGGAAGTGGCAATTAAAAAAGAGCAGTAGTGGCTATATTAATTTCTGGTGAAAATAGATTATAAGAAACAACTGTTATAGTTAACAGACAAAGAAGAACATTATATAATGAATAAAAGTTCAGTTGAACAGAACTACATAACCATGAATAAATATCTATGTAGACAATGAAAGAGCCACAAAATACACAAATTAGACTTTAACAGAATTGAAACGATAAATAGACAACTTCACAGTAATAGTGGGAGACTTTAACATAGCACTTTCAATTAAAGATAGAAAACAAGAGAGAAACTCACGAAAGGCACAGAACTAAACAACACAATCAACTTGACCTTATGGACATCTACAGAGAATTTCACCCATCAACAGCACAATATACATTATTTTCAAGTGCACATGGAACATTCTCCAGGACAGTCCATATATTAGGCCACAAAGGAAGCCTCAACAAATTTGAAAACATTGAAATACTGCAAAGCATCTTCTCAGATCCCAATGCTATAAAATTAGAAATTAACAATAGGAAGAACAATGGAAAAAGAGCAAACACATGGAAACTGAATAGCACCCTCCTTACAAATAACTGGGTAATAGAAGAAATAAAAAATGAAATTAAAAAGTTCCTTGAATCAAATAAGAAATAAAGTACAACATACCAAAATTTTTGGGACACTGCAAAAGCAGTTTATAGTAATATATGCACACATCAAAACAGAAGAAAGAGCCAAAATCAACACCTTAACTCAAATCTCCCACAATTAGAAAAAGAGCAACAATAAATGCCTATAGTCATGAGAAGAAAAGAAACAAAGATTGGAGCAGAAATAAGTGAAACAGAAAGACAATAGAAAGAATCAACAAGACTAGAAGTTAGTTCTTTGAAAAGATTAATAAAATTGACAAACCACTGACAAACTTAAAAAAGGAAAAGAAGGAGAAGATGCAAACAACATGAATAAGAAATGAAACGAGTGTCATCACAATAGAACCATCTGAAATAAAAAGGAGAACATCAGGATATAATGAAGAACTGTACTCCAACAAATTTGAAAACCTAGATGAAAAGAACAGATTTCTAGAAACACACTAGTTACCTAAACTAACACAGACTGAGGTAGAAAATTTGAACAGATCCATAATAATAGAAGATATTGAACAGGTCATAAAAAAACAAACAAACAAAAAAAACTACCAACAAAAAAAAGTCCTGGCCCAGAAGTTTTCACTGGAGAATTTTACCAAACATTCAGAGAAGAACTGACACCAATCCTACTCAAATTATTACAGAATATAGAAAATGTTGGAATCCTCCAAAATTCATTTTATGAAGCAAGCATAACCGTAATACCAAAACCTGGCAAAGACATCACTAAAAAGGAAAGCTACAGAACAATATACCTCATGAATGTGGACACAAAAAATTTCAACAAAACCTTAGCCAATAGACTCCAACAACATATCCAGAAAATAGTACATCAGGGACAACTGGGATTCATACCAGGGATGCAAGTATAGTTCACCATTAGAAAAACAATCTATGTAATACATTACATGAGTAAAATAAAGGAAAAAAAATCTGTTCATATCAATCAATGTAGAAAGGCATTTGATAAAATCCGACACCTATTACTGATAAACACTCTCAGAAGAACAGGAATAGAAGGGAAAGTCCTCAACATAATAAAAGGCACCCATGCAAAACCAACAGCCAGCATTATTCTCAGTGGAGAGACAATGAAACCATTCCCCTTGCAAATGAGAAACAGACTAGTATGCACCCTATGGCCACTTCTATTCAACATTGTATTGGAAATCTTAGCCAGGGCAATAAGGCAAGAAAGGGAACTAAAAGGTGTCCAAATTGGTAAGGCAGAAGTAAAAATATCCCTATTCACAGATGATATGAACCTATACATAGAAATCCCAAGAATCTCAGCAAGAAAACTACTGGAATTCATTGAAAGATTTAGCATAGTGGCAGTATGCAAGATCGATACACAAAAATCAGCTGGATCCCTCTACCCTAGCAAAGAGCTCTCTGAGAAGGAAATAAAGTAATCAATACTTTTTACAATAGCTAGTAAAAGATTAAATACTTGGGAATAAATCTTACCAGGGATACAAGAGACCTATACAAAAAAAACTACAAAACATTAACTACATCAAGAAACTATGAGATCTACATACTGCGCTCGCATAGGAAGATTGAACATCGTGAAAATGTCAGTACTACCCAAAGCAGTCTATACATGCAATACAATCCTGATGCAGATTCCATCAACATTCTTTAAGAACATGGAAAAACCAATCACAAATTTTACACAGCAAGGGAAGAGCCCCTTCGATAAGCAATGTGTTATTGAAGAAGAACAGCGAAGTAGGAGGTCTCACGTTCCTGGATCTCAAAACATACTACACAGCTACAGCAGTAAAACAGCCTGGTTTTGGTCCAGTGACATAGTTCAGTGGAACAGAATTGAGAACCCAGAAATAGATCCATCGACCTGATCTTTGATGAAGGGCTAAAATCCATTAAATGTGAAAGAGATATTCTCTTTAACAAATGGTGCTGGCAAAATTGTATATCCATTTGCAGAAAAATGAAACAAGATCCATAATTCACACCATACATAAAAACTAACTCCAGATGGATCACAGATTTAAACCTAAAATTATTAAGCTCATCAAAGAAAAAATAGGGGAAAACGTAGGGGCTCTAATATATGGTATTAATACACTACCAAACATAAGTGAAAATATACAGATGGCAGAAGATAAAGTTAATGAGTAGGACGTTCTAAAAATTAAATTTTTATGTGTATCAAAAGACTTCTCCCAGAGTAAAAGGAGTACCTTCAGATTGGGAAAAAAAAATTGGCAATGACATAGCTGATAAGGGAATTATCTCTAAAATGTACACAAAACTCCAACACCTCAACATTAAGAAATGAGCAGAAGACAAGAACAGGCAGTTTACCAAAGAAATTATTCAGACATCCAACAAACATATGAAGAAATGTTCATGATCATAAGTCGTTGTTGTTAGGTGCCATCAAGTCAGCTTCGACTCATAGTGATCCTATGTACAGCAGAGTGGAACACTGCCCGGTCCTGCGCCAGCCTCACAATCCTTGTTATACTTGAGCCCACTGTTGCAGCCACTGTGTCAATCCATCTTGTTGAGGGTCTTCCCCTTTTTCACTGACCCTCCAGTTTACCAAACATGATATCCTTCTCCAGGGAATGGAAAATTCCATGAATTTTGGTTTTCTTCATTCTTCTTTGCTCTGGACGAGGAGAGACCCATTCTGACCAAAATAGGTAAGACAAAGTCTGGCCATTCTTGCTTCTAAGGGGCATACTGACTGCACTTCCTCCAGGACAGATTTGTTAGTTCTGGCAGTCCATGGTATTCTTTGCCAACACTGCAACTCAAAAGTACCAACTCTTCTTTGGGCTTCCTTATTCATTTTCCAGCTTTCATACACACATGAGATGATTAAAAACACCAAGGCTTGGGTTAGGTGCCCTTAGTCTTCAAAGAGAGATGTTTACTCTTCAGTACTTTAAAGAGGACTTTTGCAGCAGATTTTCCCAGTGTAATACATCGTCTGATGTCTTGACTGCTGCTTCCATTGGTGTTGATTGTGGAACCAAGTAATATGAAATCTTTGACAACTTCAATCTTTTCTGCATTTATCATGATACTACTTATTGGTCCCCTTGTGAAGATTTTCATCTTCTGTATGCTGAGGTATGATCCATACTGCAGACTATAGTCTTTTTTTTTTTTTTAAATTATGATTTGGGTGAAGATTTACAGAGCAAATTCACTTTCCATACAGCCATTCACATATACTTTGTCTCATGACATTGACCACAGTTTACCACAATGCAACAGGTCCTCTTCCACTTCCTACCCATAGTTACCTCTTCCCAGTGTCCATCCCTCCATGGACTCCTGACCCCTGAGCTGTCTCCCTGTGCATAGGCAGCCCTTCTTTCTCAATGATT
>NW_006923188.1:8856-10588 GCF_000298275.1 Orycteropus afer afer | reverse complement strand
TTTATGTCCTAACATATGGTCTATTCTGGAGAAGGATCCATGTGCACTGGAGAAGAATGTGAATTGTGCTTTTGTTGGGTGAAATGCTCTGTATAAATCTATGAGGTAGTTGGTTGATTGTATTGTTGAGTTCTTCTGTATCTTTGTTGGGTTGTGTTCTAGTTGACCTGTGTCTCTTTGAGAGAGATGTGTTAAAGACTCCTACTACTATTGTAGAGTTGTCTATTGTCCCTTTTAATTCAGTTAATATTCACTTCACGTATTTTGGATTTCTTTCATTGGGTGCATAAATATTTATTATCGTAATGTCTTCTTTTTCAATTGACCCTTTCATTATCATATAATGTCCTTTTTTGTCTCTTATGATGTTTTTCATCTTACTGTCTATTTTATCAGAAATTAATATTGCCACTCCTGCTTTCTTTTGTTTATCATTGGCATGGTATATTTTTTTCCATCCCTTACCTCTTAACTTGTTTTTATCTTTGTGTCTAAGGTTAGTCTCTTGTAGGCAGCATATTGATGGGTCTTCTTTTCTTATCCACTCTGCCACTCTCTTTCTCTTGATAGGTGCTGTTTAGTTCATTCACATAGAGTGTAATTAGTGATAGATATGAGTTGATTGGTGTCATTCTATTGTAGTTTTTTGTCGTGTTGTTTGTGTTTCCTTGGTCCATATACTTTTCTGTGCTGAGTTCGGTTTGTTGCCTATTGCTTTCTCCCTTTTCTTCTTTATTATTTTTTTTGTGCTTATTAAACCCGTATGTTTTCCTTCCTTCTGTATTTGCTTAGGGGGATTGTTAATTTTTTTTTCTGGTTACCTTTGACTGAATTCTTGTCTCTACATTTTTAGAACAGTGCATACTGTGAATACATCATCCTGTTTTCCTTTCCATTTGGAAGTTTGTACCTAGAAGTTTTATTCCCTCTAATAGGCCAGTTGCTGTTGTCATGTGCTGATTGACTTCCTTGGTTTTTAGTGCACAGTTTTTATGGTCTTATTTTGAGTTTCTATTTCTGATTTGGTTTTAGCATTGATACCACATTTCCTGATTTTGTTAATTTCTGTTGTGGGTTCTCTACTGGAAAGAATTCCTTCAACATCTCTTGTAGGGTTGGTCTGGTTTTCACAAAATCCCTTAATTTCTGTTTGTCTGAGAATGCCTTGGTTTTGCCCTCATGTTTGATGGATACTTTGGCTGGATATATAATTCTTGGTTGGAAGTTCTTTTCCTTCAGTGTTTTATATATACCATCCCATTGCCTTCTTGCCTGCATGGTTTCTGCTGAGTAATCAGAGCTCACCCTAACTGTTTGATTATTATAAGTAATATTTCTTTTGTCCTGGGCAGCTCGCAAAATTTTTTCTTTGTCTTTGATTTTGAAGGGTTTGATTATAATATGCCTTGGTGTTTTTCTCTTGGGATCTATCTTGTGTGGGGTTCTATGGGCTTCTTGGACAATATCTTTTCTTCCTTCATGATATGGGGGAAGTTTTCTGTTAGTAGGTCTTCCACAATTTTCTCAATGTTTTTTTTTTCCCCCTCTTGTTCTGGAATTCTAATGAGTCTTATGTTGTTTTTTCTCATGTCATCCCATATAATTCTTAGGTTCTCTTCATTTCTCTTAAATCTTTGTTCTGATTTTTCTTCATACAGGCTGGTGTCCAGGAATTTGTCTTCTAGTTGGGATATGCACTCTTCAGCCAGTTCTAACCTATTCTTTTGTGCTT
>NW_006923188.1:4053-8221 GCF_000298275.1 Orycteropus afer afer | reverse complement strand
TTTCCTAGACATTTTGAGGTTGTCTTTAACTGTTGGTTATGTATTGATTTGTTTTGTCTTGGTTTTATGATTTAATGTTTTGAAAAGGTGAAGCTGGTGTATTTTATTTTTTTGGTTATTAATTCAGGTGTGCTGGGTTGCTCTACAGTTTTATTTGTGATGGTGGAATCACTCTGTGGAATGTCAATATGGATTTCTGTTTGCCATAAGGAACGTTTAGAATTTGAACCGGGAGGTATTATGGTGGCTGAATGTGATTTCTTCTATTGGATGAGTGAGGGTATCGTCGGAGAAGGTGGGAGCAGAAGAGAGAAAGAAGGAAAGCTCCAAGTTGCTTGGGGTGGTTTCTAGGGCTTTGAGTGGGCTGCTAATGATGACATTGTACTGTTATTCAAAAGCCTGCAGCTCAATTTTAGCAAAGACTCCAGTTGTAAGGGGGTCACCGCTTTCTATTGAGCTCAGTTTCACACAAAAACCCTGCTCCCTAGGCCCCTCGGTTCCAAAATGCTGACCCAAGACAACTGCCCAGCTCCGTGATCCACCACAGGAGTTCCTCTCTGGGTCTGCCCACCTGCAGCACCAAAGATCCTCTTGATTTCAGCAGCGTAGGAGCCAGGCCATTCCCCACGCAACCTGTACTTCCAATATTAGTGACAAAGTCAAGCACGGCGTCCTCAGTACCTCTAAGCTGACCCAAGCCTGATCGGTGTTCCACTGCAGGGACAGCTCCCCAGGCCTGCCCTCTTATGGCTCCAATGGACTCTGCTTGGGTTTCAGCGCACTGGTTGTGTCTCTTTGCACCTAGCCAACCCAAGTTCCTGATAAAATCAGGTGCTGAAGGTAAATCCTTGGGGGTGATTGCTGGTATGCTGGTGTGGTGTGTCTTCTTCCTTAAACCACAGAGGACTCAGATGGCCTGTCTTGCCTGCTAGTCAGCACTCCCCCAGGGAGGTCTCTGATGGCCTTTCTCGGCTGCCTGTTGGCATTCTGCAGGATAGATCTTCTGATCTTGCTAATATTTTTTCCCCCTGTCCTTTTCTCCTTTCTAATTCTACTCCCCTGAGTTTGGTACACTCTGACTCAGTGAGCTGTTCAGAGCACGAGAATCCCTAATTCAAACTGCTGTACCTAGTTTTTCAAACACTAAGATGCTAGAGGGAAGTAGCATGGTGATTACTGATGAGACTCCATTTTGAATCTCCCAATGCCAGTTGTTTTTATTATTAAGAAGGACCTCCTATTAAGATGACTTTCACTAACTGCCCTCTAATGGCTGCAGACCCACCACTAACTTTATTTAACCAAACTTCCTATATTTTACTACTCATTTCCTGATGCTTTTCAGATTTGACTACTTGCTTGTAGATTGCCTGTTTCCCCCCATGTCTTAGTCTCCTGGTGCTGCTGTAACAAAAATACTATAAGTAAGGGGCTTTAAAGAGCAGACATTTATTTTCTCACAGTTTGGGAGGCTAGAGTCTGAATTCAGGGTGTGAGTCTAGGGAAGGGTCCTTCTTTGTCTAGTTCAGCTTCTGTTGTTATGTGCCGTTGAGTCAGACCCGACTCATAGTGACCCTTCTTTGGGTTTCCTAGGGGGTACCACTGCAGAAGTAGATTGCCCAACCTTCATTTGAGGAGTGGATGGTGGGTTTGAGCTGCCAGCCTTCTGGTTAGCAGTCAAATGCCTTAGGCACTACGCTACCAGAGCTCCTAGTTTAGCTTTTAGTACCTGGCAATCCTTAGAGTTTTTGAGCAGTTTCCTTAATTATCACCCTTTAGCATAGCCACACTTACCACCAAGCTTTGTTACAGAGATAGAATGAGGCCTGTGGGCAGGGGGTGACAGACCCTCTGCTCAATGGAGAGTGTTACCCAAAAAATGCCAGGGTCCAGCCCTGCAGCAGCGCACCCAGTAGTCCACAGGAGAGTTCAAGGAGAAGAAGAGAGTTTAATTAGGAGGTCTACCAACAAGAGACAGAAGGAGTCTCAGTGATGCTAAAAATGCCTGCTCTAAACTCTAAGATTGCTTATGGATTCATCTGCCTCTAGAGTCTTCATATAGTGTCTGACTTCCCCTTCTGTGTATCTGTGTCTATTCTGTCATTTTTATAACTCAGAAGTGATTAAGTTTAGGATCCACCCTATACTACTATGCCCTCATTAACATGACACATACACAAATGCGCGCACACACACACACACACACAACCTATTTACAAACAGGGTCATACTTATATGTACAGACATCAGGACTTCAATATATATTTTGGGTAGACACAATCCAGTTCATAACACTTTACAAAAATATAAGTTCTGTGGGTCCAGAGACATTGCTATTTTGCCCTGCTATGCCTCCCTACCCCTGCCTAGAATGAGGCCTGGCCAAAGTAAGTGCTGTAGCTAGTTCTGAGTGAGTGGCTATGCAGATGGAGTTGTGGGCCTAATCAGCCAGGCTGACAAGTGGTCAGGGAAGGCTTGGAGTACTGCCTTTCCAACATTTGTAGTTCTCCACTGTAGACACACTGCACTGAGTGTCGTGGGTTGTGCTGGGCCATCTTACATTCTTTTTAAAAACTACTTGTTTTGAGTTAGTTTGAGGCCAGAGTTTGTAAGAAAGCTCAGTCCTTTTCAGAGGTTGCTTGTTCCACCTTGCTTAGAAGCTGAAGTCTTCTGGGATTGACAGTGCTGACAAAACCCTTTTCAACCAAAGACAGCCATTGAGATCAGGCCATAATTACTAAGGGAATAGTGTTAGACAACATGCTAGACACCCACCTGTGCTCTGGCTTTGTGGGATAGTGAGCTTCTTGCTGGACAGTAGTGTTACAGGTGGGCCTGATTACAGTGAACAGTTAGAACTTTTATCTGAAAACATCCTTGGTTTAGTGTGAGAAGCCAGATGAGTGAGCATCCTGTCTCAGCTTCTGGGCTCTGACATGAGCCACTGTATGCTCTCTGATGAAGACAGAGTCATGTCCTATGGGCAATTGTTGGCCTGGCCACCTGGTTTCAGTTGCTGCTGCCCAATACCTGGAGAGGTAAGCAAAGAAAGAGGAGGAAGAGAAAGTGTCGGGGGCTGTGCTGCAGCAGAGATGTCCCTGCTTAGGGACATTTCTGCTGGTTAAGAGAGTACTCTGTGTTTGGGCAGGGTACTTCCTGATTGCCACAAGGCCCCAGGGCTACCTGGAAGGAGTAAAGGCAGCTGGAACCTCTGGATGATTGTAGGTTATCCAAACATGGGATAAGGAATACTTGGGATGGAAGAATCAACAAAAAGGGTGTGGGGCTCTGGTCCAACTTCTCACCAAGGGCATAACCTTGGGAAGTCAACTTGGATCCTCATTTACTCAGTTTTAAAACAGATGCAGTGATCCAATTAATTTAACTTTCAGTACCCTTGAACATTTATATGCAGCATTAGGTGCTGGACACCAAGTTCCTTTCTGCCTCAGGACAGCTACCTCGATGCTGAAAGCTAGGTTTTAGCAGACTTCCTGTGACAAGAGTGCTTTCCAGAACTCCAGCTTAAACTGTGCCATCACTCATGTTGCGTTATGAGAGAAACACTGCTTGTATTGTGTTGACACTTACTAAAACAAGCAAACAAACAAAAAACCCAACAAAATTGTTCACCTCCTAGGCCTGTCTGTTTTTTGATTGAAAGTTCAACCATGGGAGTAAGTTCAATCCCAGGCCCAAAGAGAGGGCCATTGCCTTGGTGGTTTCACCAGTCCCTATCAGACCGGTAAGCCTCTTTTATATGATTTTGAGTTTTGTCCAACATTGTTCTCCTACTTTATCCAGGATCTCCATTTTTTTTTTCCCTTTCTGAATGGTTGTCAGTGGTAGATAGGCACCATCAAGTTCTTCTGGTGAGGTTCTATTTTCTTATTTAATAGTATCTGAGCCTTGGTGACAGGTTTCCTGTGAATATTTGGTGACAGCTTTTCTGTGAATATTTGGTAGAATTCTCCAGCGAAGGCATCTGGACCAAGACTTTGTTTCTTAGTAGATTTTTTTAAAAAATGATCTCGTCAATTTCTTCTTTTTTTATGGGTCTGTTCACATTTTCTACCTCAGTCTGCGTTAGTCTAAGCATGTAGTATGTTTCTAGAAATGTGTCCATTTCTTCTAGGTTTTCAAATTTGTTGGGGTCCAGTTCTTCATA
>NW_006923188.1:2541-3758 GCF_000298275.1 Orycteropus afer afer | reverse complement strand
GCTCTTTCTTCTTTTTTGATGTGTGCACTTCTTGTCATTAATTGCCCTCTGAGCACTGCTTTTCTACCACTCATCTGTCAGTTTGTCATACTGTGGTGGCTTGTGGGTTGCGGTGAGACTGGAGGCTCACTGGTATCCCAAATACCAGCAGGCTCACCCATGTGGACAAGTTTCAGTAGAGATTCCAGATGAAGACAGACTCAGAGGAAGGAAGAGGCCATCTACTTCTCAAAGAATTGGCCAGTTAAAATCTTATGAATAGCAGTGAAACACTGTCTGATATAGTGTGGGGGAATGCTATGAATATCTCTGAAACTTTGTGTGATATATTGCCAGAAGATGAGCTGTTCTGATCAGAAAGTACTCAAAATATGACTGGGGAAGGGCTGCCACCTCTGGGTAGAGCTGATCTTAATGATGAGGATTGAATAAAGCTTTCAGGACCTACATTTGCTGATGTGGCACAACTCAAAATGGGACGAAACAGTTACAAACATCCATTAATAATTGGAACATGGAACGTGCAAAGTATGAGTCTAGGAGAGTTGGAAGTTGTAAAAAATGAAATATGACACATAACTTGCCCTTGAACAGAGAATAGCTAAAACAAATGAAAGATAAAAAGGCTGAACAGAAGATTTCAGAGTAGCTCGAGAAGACAAAGTCAATTATTGTAATGAAATGTGCAAAGACCTGAAGTTAGAAAACCAAAAGGGAAGAACACACTTGCCATTTCTGAAGCTGAAAGAACTGATGGGGAAAAACAAAAATCAAACCTTGAGTTGCAGTATTAAAAGATTCTATGGGCAAAATATTGAATGATACAGGAAACATCAAGAGAAGATGGAAGGAATACACAGAGTCATTGTACCAAAAAGAATTAGTCAATGTTCATCAATTTCAGAAGGTGGTATATGATCAAGAGCCAATGGTATTGAAGGAAGAAGTGGAAGCTGCATTGAGGGAATTGGCAAAAACAAGCCTTCATTAATTGACAGAATACCCGCTGAGATGTTTCAATAAATGGATGCCATGCTGGAGGCACTCACTCGTTTATGACAAGAAATTTGGAAGACAGCTACCAGGCCAACTGACTGGAAGAGATCCATATATGTACCCATTCCAAATAAATGTGATCCCACAGAATGTGGAAATTATATAACAATATCATTAACATCACACACAAGTAAAATCTTACTGAAGATAATTCCAAAATG
>NW_006923188.1:0-876 GCF_000298275.1 Orycteropus afer afer | reverse complement strand
TATTATTCTTTATTTTTCCTCTCCCAGGTCCTAGTTTTCAGCTTTTTGTTTTCCCTGTTCATGGTTGCAAATTATTATTTCTTCTTTTTCTCATGGTTAACCCTGCATTTTTCCCCCTTTTTTCTTCATTATTCTCCTTCTCTACCTTTTTTCTGTTATTACCCTATACCCAGATATTGCAGGTTTTCTTGTTTTTTTTTCTTCTTCTTCTTTTCCCCTTTTTTTGGTTACTGTTTCTGTGTGATTACATGGTATTTTTGTCCATGTGCTTTTAGTTTTTTGATGGTTATTTAGTTGTTATTTTTGTCTAATTGAGTGGGAGACAGCAACAGTACCCATAAGACACAACTACACCCACACCTTCTGCAACTTCACTTACTGACCAAGAGCCACCACCTCCTTCTCCATCAATGGACCAATGATAAAACACCAAGAAGAGCCTGAATCTTCTGTTTGCTCTTCACAAACAGTTAACAGAGACCTTAATACAAAAACACCATGATATCTCAGGGACAACAGACCATCACAGTCCACACAAAGAAGCAAGATAAAGTGATAGAAAGAAGGGAACAGGATACAGATTCAGAACACATCCCTGAGGAAGAAGCAACATTGGAACTCTCTTAGAAGGAATTAAAAATAATTATCTTTAGGTATCTTCAAAGAATTGAGAGACAGACCAAAGAAAACACAGAAAAAAACCCTAGAAGAATTTTGGAAGAAGATGCAAGAACAAAATGACAAAATAAATGAAAAATTAGAAATTATTCTAAATCTACAGATAGAAATCCAGAAGATAAATAGTAAATTGTCAGAAATAGATAACACATTGGAAGGGCAAAGGAGAAGAATTGATGCAATGGAAGACAGAATTAA
>NW_006923187.1:57857-59117 GCF_000298275.1 Orycteropus afer afer | reverse complement strand
GTGGATGATAGTGATAGCCAGACACCATCTAGTTGAGGCAGTACAGTTTATGGAAGTAGGTTGCCTCATCTTCCCTCCCCAGAGTGGCTGGTAGGCTTCAACCGCTGACCTTCTGGTTAGCGGTCCAATGCCTTAGGCACTCTGCCATCAGAGCTCTTTATGTCCTGTTCTAGGGAGAGACATGAAATGTACAGAAGATAACCAGGAATCAGAAGTCAAACAAGAGACTTCAACAATTGTAAAGTTGGAAATACCCATGAGGAAAGAATTATTTAAATTAAAACTAATGATAAAATTCTGACACACAGCCAAACATGCAATTACCAACTTCCTTTGCTCCCCAAGAGTTTCTCTGATGACCGCAGTACACGTTTCAGTTCATAAACGGACTGAAGAGACCGTAGGCTTTTCTCTACAGACGTACTAATTAAGCATAGTCGTGGGCAGGTACCATACATAAATTGGAACCACTGAATTCCACGGTCACGATTTTGAGCACTGTGTTTCCCTCAGGAATCTCTCCTATGCTGCACCGAGACTTCAGAAACCGGAAGTGGAAGAGTGCCTTCTCGGCTTGGTAGAAAGTCGTGTCGTGCCGTTTTTTGCTTCAAGATTAGGTAGCTTGTTCCGCAGACTCTAGTCGGCGTGCTGGAAGCGGAAGAGTGTCTTCTCGGCTTGGTAGATAGTCATGTAGTGTCCATTTCTGTTGTAGGAATACGTAGCTTGTTCCTGAGACTCTAGTCGGCGTAGTCTCCTGGCGGGTGCTTGTTCGCGCTCCTGCTCAGTTCTGAGGTAGATTTTCCACAGTCTCCAGTCCGCCTGCTGCCCTGGCAGGTAGGTGCCCCGCAGGCTCTGGTTCCGGGTCCCGCTCTGCTGCGATTCTCGACCTGTCCACTTCCCGGAGCCTCGCAGCCTGCCTCTTGTCGCCCGGGCGCCGCCGCTTTTTGCGCTGTAGCGGCGCGGCGGTCACAGCCGCTCTCTGGACGCCGAGCAGCGGGCTCTCTTCTGCTTTTCTCGGTGTGATTACAGGTAACATGGTGGGATCCCCTCGCTTGTCCGTGGACAGGGATTTACTAAGGGCCCGTATGTGAACTCAGGGTCCGGTCTGTTCTTAGCTCAGGGGAGCAAGTTCTCCACCTTTTCCTCCATGTAATGGCTGTTATTTGTTTTCTGTGTCTCTTCAGGAGGGACTTTTCTTTAGTGTTGGGGGTCACTCACAAATGGAGAATATGGTGAGGAATTCATCGTCCCTTAATGGTT
>NW_006923187.1:57197-57757 GCF_000298275.1 Orycteropus afer afer | reverse complement strand
AATCATGATTTTGTAATGATTCCCTTTGTTTTCAGTCATATATATCTAGGCCTGTGGTCTTGATTCAGTGGACTCCGTTCAGCTTTCTGTACTGTGTACATGCTGATGGTTTCCTTCATCCTGCAAGATTGCCTTTGTCTTGTCCAAGGGTTAATAACAAGGTCTTTGTTGAACCTGTTGGAATCTGGGTCTGTTTTCCCCTGTTACAGTGCTTAAGACAGACCAAGAATGAAGAAACAGCTGTCAGTGCTAGTATGTACATTAAAGACCCTGTTTATCTCCATTTTAGGAGGAAAACTTTTAGTAGTGTGTACGTTTCAAGTTGTTTCTATGGCTGTAAGGCAGACATTTTCATCCAGATTGTGAGAAGAACAGTTCAGCCAATCCAAGTTGCTCTGATAAGAAATGTCTCATTGCTGAATGATCTTACTGCAGGCCATGAGGGGTGTATGGTGCTCACACCCCCACTGTGTGTGTCTTTGCTGGAGTGGACACTGTGGATTGAACCACAGTGTTTCCTGCCAAAGAACCACCGTGTGTAAAAATTTGAAGGCTTCTTG
>NW_006923187.1:55555-56332 GCF_000298275.1 Orycteropus afer afer | reverse complement strand
ATGAGATTTTTTAAGTGCTAGTAACCAAAAAGAAATGATTCATGTTGAGTTCATTAACATAATGTGAGGAGTATGTTCTTTCGAAATATTCCCCCGTGTTCATATCAAAATAACAATGCGTGTGTTGGTCTGTAATGGACAGACGTACTCAGGTGAGCACACAACTTCCATATTGAACCCTTGATGACTCCCTGGAGGAAATCAGGGTTAAGTTTTCCAGGCTGGCTAGGCCTAGTTGCTTCATAAGCTCTGGAACAAGTACACGCCTCCTTCAGTGATGCCAGAGAGAATCACCAAAAAGAAACATCCCATAGCACTGCATGAATGCAGGTCTGTAGGCTGGAGCCTTTTCTGCCCTCAGTGTAGATGCTCTCAGGGTGGCACATCTTTCTGAGCCTGGGATGAAGTCAAACACCTGTCACTCCTGCTTACTCAACACTGCCTCCCCCCCCCCCCCCCATCCTTCTTCCATTTCAGATTTCCATTGTGGAGGAGGGAGAACTCATCCAGTCCTTCTAGCTGGGAATCTCAGGTGACCATCTTACAAATCCCAAGGAAGTATTTCAACTGCTGTGTCTGGTGTGTACACCAAACATTACTCATCTCTTTCCAGATTGCCCAGTGCTCTGCTTCTAAATCCATCCAGCTTCCTGAAGTGGATACTGGGCTTTGATGGAACGTTCTTGTAAAGTTTCAGAAGGTGGAGAGGACATGGTGAGTTTTTCTTCCCAAAAGAGGGTGAGGCTGGACATGAAATGTTGGGGGACCAGCTGGGTG
>NW_006923187.1:53024-54136 GCF_000298275.1 Orycteropus afer afer | reverse complement strand
TAGCATTTCTCCAGCAGAAAGAAATAAAGAAAAATTCAGTCCTCAAGTCACAATATTGAATGATTCTTTGGGCAAAATATTGAATGATGCAGGAAATATGAAATAGAAGTTGGAAGGAATATACGTAGTCAATGTACAAAAAAGAGTTGGTTGTTGTTAATCTATTTCAGGAGATGGTATATGATGAAATATCAATTGTACTGAAGGAAGAAGTCAAAGATCTACTGAAGGAATTGGTAAGAAAAAAAAAAAAAGCTTCAGGAATTGATGGACTACCCATTGATATGTTTCAACAAACAGATGCCGCGCTGCAGGCACTTACTTGTGTTAGACTGGATTCTCTAGAGCAACAAAACCAGTAAAGCTTATATGTATGTATATATAGAGAAATTTATCTTAGGAAAATGGCTCACATACTTATAGAAGCTGGAAATTCCAAAGTTCCTGGATCAAATGTCAAGCTGGAGGTTTTTCCCGACTCTTGCAACTGTAGGGACTGAGAAGGTGAAGGCTGGCAGGCAGTACACTGGCTGTTGACTCCAACAAATGACAAATCAAAGATCTCCAGGCTGAATGGCAGATTGTTCACTCATGGGTAGTTGTAGACAGCACAACAGAATCCTGATCCACAGAAGAATGTCTCTTTTCCCAGGATGTCCATAGATAATACTGGAAGCAGGCCACACCCCTAGGGAAACTCCCTTTCAACAGATTGGCTTCTTAAAACATAATCATCTGATCCCATCGTGGGAATGACCACATCACAACAGCTTAAACCACACAGAATTGTGGTTCAGCCAAGTTGACAAACAGCTCCAACCATGACACTTACCTATGCCAAGAAATTTGTAAATGAGCTACCTGGCCAACTGCCTGGAAGAGATCAGTATTTGTGTGCATTCCAAAAGTGGTGATCTACTGGAATGTCGAAATTATCAAACAATATCATGTATTTACACACAAATAAAATCTTAATAAAAATAATTCAAAACCAGTTGCAGCAGTATATGGACAGGGAACATCCAGAAATGGAAGCTGGATTAAGAAGAGGATGTGGATCAGGGGTTATCATTGCTGATGTCAGGTGGATCTTGGCTGAAAGTGGAGAACAC
>NW_006923187.1:49336-50789 GCF_000298275.1 Orycteropus afer afer | reverse complement strand
AACTATTCATTGCCTTTGGTACACTGGCTGTGGCCAAGAAGTGACTACAACCTTGTCCCTTGTCAGCTCTACTATATACCTGAACATTCTTACAGAACATACAGATACACTTGTAGAAACATCGTCTGTCAGGCCTATACATGGTCATGGGCACACTACCGCCTGCATAGACATACCTGATTATTCAACCTGTCTACCCATCTGTCCACCTGCAGGTCCATGTTTGCCATCACTGACAATGCAGTGCTATATATGCAGAAGGTTTCATCCTTGTGGTCTGTACCTCCTGTGTACCACTCTATCTCTTCTTCCTCCTCCTCAGTGGCACTGTGTTAATCACTCATATTTGGTACATTGCCCTTTTCTTCACCCAAATCATACTTGTCTCTACCTATCTAACAGTGTTCCCTTCTCTCCCCTCCCACCCCTGGTAACTGACAAAGAATGCTTTCATCCATTTGTCTTTAAAATTGCCTCTTGGTAGCTTCCACCTTTTGGCAATCATCAATAAAGATGTTAAACTATTTCTATTACAGGTTTTTGTGTGGACAAAAGTTTTCATCTAATTTGAGCAAATCCCAGAGGTGGCAATTGCTGGTTGAGGTCTTAACATATATTCCATTTTGGAAGGAATTGCCAAGCTAGATGGAGATTTTGCATTCCCACCAGCAGTGACTTGAGCACGTTCTGGTGTTTTCATTGGTATGATTGTTGACAGGGAAGTGATGATGTAACTGAGAGAATTGCTGAAATTTTTGCTATGTTTTCTTACTGTTCTTCACCATCAAGAGGGAGGAATGAGACTACATCTAGTCGCAATCCAACTTTGGAGAAATTATTTCCGTATGTTGGAGGTTTGGGAGGCAGAAGGCAATCTGTGGAAGTGAAGTAGTTAGTGAAGGGATGAAGTTGATGTTTATACTGTAGTGTAGACCTCAGTAGAACATAGAACCTTTTGTCAAACCTCTATGGTTCGAGTTTCCTTGGGCTGTCAGCCTCACTGTTCATGCTTGTACACATTGGAGTCCATTGTACCTTCCTGATGCAGAATGTGTGGGATGTTGTAGGACTCAGTGGTAGTGGAGGATGTGGCCGTGGTCTTCACCCAGGAAGAGTGGGCTCTGCTGGATCTTACCCAGAGGAAACTCTACAGAGATGTGATGCTTGAAACCTTGAAAAACCTGGCTTCCGTTGGTAAGAATGGCATCTTATTAAAATAAATAAATAACGTCTAATGAAGTGAAATATTTGGTCATTGACTGTGCTCCAGTGGGCTGAGAAAGGAATAAGTTCTTACATAAAACAGGCATGGTACTCTCCACTATGAGCTCATATGTCCTGACTTCCCCAAGAACGTAAAGTTCTATGTATGAAAATGAGTTTCCATTTCTCTTGTGATTAAAATCCCTGGGAGTCTTTAAGTGTTGTAAGTGTAAGCATTTCCTTCAGAGAT
>NW_006923187.1:47458-48882 GCF_000298275.1 Orycteropus afer afer | reverse complement strand
AGTGTCTCTTGAGTTGACACAAATTCTCAAATCCCTGCGTTTTCCTTTCTGCTTTAGTCATCTGCCCACACCTGTCATCATGGAGATCTTTTTCTTCTTTGACTGTTACATGTGTATTATGTTCAGTATCTTTCTACTTTTCTCTCCTAATTACACTTCTTTATGTCATTGTTACTCTCCGGCCTCATGAAAGTATTAATTACTACATGGCTTTTTTTTCTTTCCCAAGCATTTCCAATGTGCTAATACAGGGAGATGTGGCTAAGTCTTGCTTTTATTCAAAGTAGCCTTTGTTCTCCTTAATGCTTTTACTTTTTGTTTCATATTGTGAACCTCAACCTGAATTACTGTGTCAGTCTCGCAAAACATGAATTTTGGAGGAAAGTTATCTGGTGAACATATAACGACATTCATGAAGAATAACAGTTGGTCCTGTACGTTAGGAGAAATCTCCGAATCCAGTGCCAGTAGGAATCAGAATAAAAATCAGCGGAGACATTTGAGGTGAGTGTTGTTCAAACATGACAAAACAGTGCAACAGGAGGAAGTCCTAAGGTGCCATAATATTAAAATACATGCTGGATTTGAACTGCCGACCTTCTGGTTAGCAGCCAACTGTTTTACCCACAATGCCACCAGAGCACCTTCATACATATGCATGTATGTGCACACACTCGAATCACTTCATAACGGTACGGCAATTGCCAACGTGAATGAGTGCAAGTGTATGTGTTACATAACAGCTGAATCTGTTGCATTTTGATCCATGTCGGAAACAGATTATGGCTCCCCACACAGTTTTTAATACGTGTTGCTGTCCAGAGAGCTGCTGGTAATCATTACCTGCATAGCAACGCGTTTAAATCAGTACAGTTGTCAGCAGGTGAGTGGGGCACTTTTATTTGTTTCTTACTCAGGTCAGAAGAGTCAGGCAACAGGTTTGATTGTTACACAACTTGTAGGCTGCTACCATTAGTAGAATCAGTAGGAATAGGTTTGAAATCTTGAAAATACTAATACATCCACACACGTGTGTGTGTCAAGGCTATTGTAAAATATGTCCTGGGAATTTTCACAGTATACTATTTTTATAATGTGAGCCAGGTGTTGACTACTTGAAATGTTTATACATCATTTGCATACAATTGTTAGAATGTCTCATTATTTATTTATATATATATTTTTTATTTTTGCAATGTTCCCTCCACTCCCCTCCCAACCCTGATAACCAACAAAGAGAGTTTCCTTGCATATATAATCCTTTCCTTGACGTTTTACAATAGTGAGCTATTTTGTCTCCCTTGTGAGATTTATTCCCAAGTATTTTATTTTTTTGGTAGCTGTTGTAAATGGTATTGATTTCTTTATTTCCTTTTCAGCAATCTTTTTGCTGGTGTAGAGGAATCCAACTGATTTTTGTATGT
>NW_006923187.1:43383-45223 GCF_000298275.1 Orycteropus afer afer | reverse complement strand
TTTTTTTTTCCCACCTGTGAATTTTTAGCCCATTCTTTCTAAGGTGTGTCTCTTGTACACACCATATTGATTGATTGTGTTTTCTTACCCAGTCTGCACCTGGCCTTCTTGCCTGGTGTATTTTAATCCATTGACATTCAGTGTAATTGTCCACAGATATGAATTTGTTGCTGTCATTTTGTTACGTGTTTTTTCATCTTGTTGTTGATATCTTTGTTCCATGTAATTTTGTGTGCTGAGCTCATTGGGTTTTTTTAATACCTTTTATTGAAATATAATTTGTGTAAAGTGAAATATACAAAACTAACAGTATGTTGCCTATGTTTGACAGAAATGCTACAGCAGAGAACTTTTCTGAAAGTCATGAAGGCAATCAGTGTGGCAAAACCTTCAGGTGGATTCCAAATCTTACCATGCTACAAAGGATTCCTCCAGAAGTAAATCATTTGGAATATTCAGAGTTTGGAAAAAGTTTCATGGATGACCCAACACATACAGACCATACTAGCTCTCAGACTGGAAACAGTTCCTATCCTTGTACAGAAAGTGGAGAAGCCTGTGTTTGTCCCTCTCACCTAACTGCTGCTATGAGAACTCTTAGTGGAAAGAAACCACGTAAGTGTAAGGTATGTGGGAAGAATTTCATTTTTATCTCAAGTGTTAAAAAGCCTTTGTCAACACTCAATGGTGGTGAACGCTATGAATGTAACAAATGTAAGAAAGAGTTTTGTAGGTTGTCCTCCTATTGCAAACACATGAGAGGTCATAAGCATGAAGGTATAGAATGTTGTGACAACTATGGTTGTCCTTCCTCTTTCATTTTACATAAAACATTTCATAAGAGTGATAAGCCTTATAACTGTAAGGACTGTGGGAAAACCTTTAATAGGCCATCGGCATTAAAGGTACATATGAGAACTCATACTGGAGAGAGACCTTATGTATGTCAGGAATGTGGCAAAGCATTTAGTTGTTCCCCCAACTTTGTAAGACATAGAAGAATTCACAGAGGAGAGAGGCCATTTCAATGTAAGGAATGTGGGAAAGCGTATAATCGACACTCCCACCTCAGTTCCCATAGAAAAACTCACAGTGGAGAGAGGCGTTATGAATGTAAAGAATGTGGGAAGGCCTTTAAAGATTCCTCTGGTCTCAGAGTCCATGGCAGGATTCATTATGGACAGAGGCCTTACGAATGTAAGGAATGTGGGAAAGGTTTTATTTGGGCATCGTCCCTAAGGAAACATAAGAGAATTCACAGTGGAGAGCGACCTTATGAATGTAAGGAGTGTGGAAAAGCCTATAGTTGGTCATCAGACCTAACAAGTCATATGAGAATTCATAATGGACAAAGGCCTTATCAGTGTAAAGAGTGTGGAAAAGCCTTTAGGGTGTCCTCCATCCTTACTAAACATAGAAGAATTCATAGTGGAGAGAAGCCTTATGAATGTAAGGAGTGTGGGAAAGCCTATATTAGCCTCTCAGCCCTTGATTATCATAGAAGAACTCACAGGGGAGAGAAGCCTTACGAATGTAAAGAATGTGGGAAAGCCTATATTTGCCTCTCAGCCCTCAATAGTCATAAAAAAAGTCACAGTAGAGAGAGGCATTTTGAATGTAAGGATTGTGGGAAAGCCTATATTTACCTCTCAGCCCTCAATAGTCATAGAAGAAGTCACAGTAGAGAGAGGCGTTATGAATGTAAGGAATGCGGGAAATTCTTTATGAGTCCATCGTCGGTAATTGCACATGGGAGAAGTCATAGTGGAGAGAAGCCTTATAAATGTGAGCAATGTGAGAAATGCTTTGCTTACCACACATCTCTCCACAGACATAGAAA
>NW_006923187.1:41814-42723 GCF_000298275.1 Orycteropus afer afer | reverse complement strand
TTTCTCAGGCCAGGTGTAATTTTACCTTTCTTCAAGTCTTGGCTAGTATAAATTAGTCTGTAAGGACTAATATAGCTTTATATTTGTTAATGTTTTTATCAATAAAATTTTTCACAGAAATAAATGTACTTATATTTGGTTTACAAGTAGCTTGTTTTCTTGTTCAACATGTTTCCTTCCATTTTTTCTTACTGTAAAATTCACCATTTTTCCATTTATAAGTTTCTTATAGAGCCAAACTTATAGACTGTACATATCATCTGTGTTTTCACCATAGTTTGAGCTGATAATTTTAATATCCTTTGATCAGTATTACCTGTGAATATTATTGACATGTTGCTGATTCTAGGTGCCATTGAGCTGGTTCCGATTCATAGAAACCCTCTGTAAAACATAACAAAATACTGCCTCGTCCTGGCCATTGTCACTGTCTTTGTTGTGCTTCAACCCATTGTCACAGCCATTGTGTTCATCTTTCTGCTGAGGGTCTTCCCCTTTTTTGCTGATCTCTACTTTACCAAGGATGCAATCCTTCTCCAGAGACAATGTTCTTAGAACGTGACCACAGAATGAGGGGTGAACTCTGAACATCGTTGCTTTTAAGTAGTCCACAAGACATTTGATATTTTTCACCAACGCCACACACAAATGCATCAGTTCTTTAACTGTCTTCCTAATTCGTTATCCAGCTCTCACACACATGTGAGGCTATTGAAAATAACATGACTTGGGTCAGGCTCATGTTAGACTTCAAAACGGCACCCTTGCCCTTTAACAGTTAAAAGTTTCTGCAGCAGATTTGACCAATGCAGTACATCACTTGATTTCTTGACTGGTGCTTCCATGGGCATTGATTGTGGATCCAAGTAAAATGAAATCCTTTGAATCTTTCATCTTCTCGCCTTTTAT
>NW_006923187.1:38624-39294 GCF_000298275.1 Orycteropus afer afer | reverse complement strand
TGGAAGAGAAGCAATTGCAGAGAATGGAACCTGCCCTATACAGTTGCACATGAAAGATCCTGGGGATGTTGGTCTGTGCCTGAATCCGACTGATGAGACTGAGCTGCATGTAGACAGTGTGTCACCAGTGGAGAGGAGGCAATCTTCCTGTGGGAGAACCTTAATGGTAGTTGTTTTGTTACTACAGATTTTGCATAAATGAGACATTGTTTTGCCAGTCACTCCCATACAGTGGAAACAATTTTACATCTTTCTCAGGTTTTTTTTTTTTTTGCAAATATTGTTGCAGATTTGGTAACTACAGTTCCTTTGAGTAGGTTTCTGCATTTTTGGACCTGTTCCCATTAAAAATTGTACATATTCAGAGAGTGTCCAAGAATCCTCTTGTCGTTTTGCTGTTTGGGTTCTGTAATCAGACTTTTTACAAAAAACTCTGATTCCTTTCATTAAAGAATGATATTTGTGCACAGAGATCTGGGGATTATCTGTGCTTTCTGTTTTGGGGAAGGAGCTCTGGTGGCCTAGTGGGTAAGGCATTTGACTTCTGACCAGAAGTTTGGCACTTCAAATGTGACAGCTATGTGCAGGAGGAAGATGGGGTTGCTCTAAGTTGGAAACAACTTGATGTCACTGAGTATTGTTACAACTTGATGTCACTGAGTATTGTTAC
>NW_006923187.1:13917-14703 GCF_000298275.1 Orycteropus afer afer | reverse complement strand
TCCTGTAGGTCTTCATTCATAAACTCTGCATCATCCAGTGCAGCCTGTTCTGAGCTTTCTAGAAGTTCAGTGATCCCTCTGTCTGGTTCTTTGGTGACCTGAGTCCTCAGGGTGCTTCTGAGTTTCTGACGTGTTGGTGTCTGTAGCTTTTGTCTATCCATGTGCCTTTGTCCCCATTACCTGAATGCCCACAGTGTCCCTGCCATTGTACAGCTCCCAGGATTGGGTGGTTCATATGTCATTTGTACCCTGGTGGATATCTGTGCTCTTCTGCTCATTTTTTGTCGTACTCCTGGACAGTATATCTGCAATTAGGAGAAATGCCATGTTCATGTTTACTAAGAAATGGGCATGAATTTTACAACTTTTCCTCCCACTGAGTATGCGTATGGATTTCATTTCTTGTATTTGGTTAGCTGATGAATTTTTGTCTTCTAAGAGTGTATCCCAAAGTCTATATATTTCCTTTTTGATCGTTTTTATGTTGTAAAGAAATGAAATAATCCTTTATGTGCTCTTTAGCGTACTCTCTCAGTTTACATTTAGATTTGGAAAAGTCTTTCCTGGACCATCAGTTTGCTTTAATTGCTGAGTAGTGTTGCCTTGTAGGATTGTAGTGTTTCACTTTGATGAATTAGTCTCACTTTGGCCTCAATGTACTATGAGTAACCTCTGTGTGCAATCCATTAAATGTTCTCCCCTCGTAGGTTTCCACATCTACGTTAATGGCACACCATTGCTGCTACAACAAACGTTGCACAAGCACGTGGCTTTAACAAGTGGAAA
>NW_006923187.1:10926-12088 GCF_000298275.1 Orycteropus afer afer | reverse complement strand
GACTTAAGTCAATGATGAAGTCTGGCTGTTCTCTTTTCTAAGGGGCATTCCAGCTGTGATTCTTCCAAGACACATTTGTTCATTCTTCTGGTAGTGCATGGTGTTTTCAGTATTCTTCACCCAAACCAGAATTCAGATGCATCAGTTCTTGATCCACTGGTGGTGATTTTTGTTTTCTTTCTGTTGAGGTGTAATCCAGAGTGAGGGCTACAGTCTTTGATCTTCCTAAGTAAGTGCTTCAAGTCCTCTTGACTTTGAACAAGCAGGGTTGAGTCATCTTCATATCACAGGTTGTTAATGTGTTCCTCCAATCCTGATGCCACGTTAGTATTCATATAGTATAGCCTGTCAAGGTGATTTGCTCAGCGTGCAGATTCAATGGGTATGGTGAAAGAACACATGCCTGTCATACCCCTCGTTCCTGATTTTAACTGTGCACTGTCCCCTTGCTGTGTTCTAACCACTCCCTCTTGGTCAATGTGCATATTTTTCATCAGCACAGTTAAGTGTTTTCAATGTCCATAATTTATGATCCATACAGTCAAATGCCTTCACATTGTCAATAAAACAGATAAACATGTGGTATGCTCTGTTTTCAGCCAAGATTCATCAGCAGTGATAACACTCATTCCACGCTCTCTTCTGAATCGAATTTGCATTTCTGGGAGTCCTTTGTCAGTACATTACTGCAACTGTGTTTGAATGATCTGCAGCACGATTTTACTTTCTCGTTTGATTGTGTGACCCTTCAGTCCTCCCATTGCTGTGAGGGGCAATAGGGAAAACTGCCATCTTGTAGTGCTTCCTAGTTGATAATTCCCAATCCTGCCCTGACCCTGTGTGTATGTTTTCTTGAGAGTTCTGGTGGGTCTCACGGAATGAGGTGTGTTTGTTCCTAATGGACTGGTGGCCTAAGTGAGAGCATTTTTCTAATTCCTTCTGTATTTCCATACTGTGCTAGACAATAAAGACAGAGGAATAAGACTTCAGATGCTCAACTATGAGGAGATCATCTCAGGGTGTTGTAAGTTTGTAAGACAGGACACAGTCTGTGAAGAAGGCAAAGTAACTACAGGGGGGATTGACCCTTATGGCATATGACAGAGTACAATTTTGTTGAATATAGAAGTTTAGGTCAAATGCCTGTGAATTCTGAGTTCCC
>NW_006923187.1:8489-9057 GCF_000298275.1 Orycteropus afer afer | reverse complement strand
ACTGATGGAGAGATGTTGTACAGTGACCATGTAATGTTGCGATTGATGAAGAATAATGCCGGGTCCTCCATGTTAGCAGAGATCTCCGATTTGATTGTCAAAAAAAATGAGCATCTAAACTATGGGAGATGTTTGAGGTGAGTGTCATTGAAATAAGAGAAAACAGTGACTGATGGAGTAAACCATAAGTGTCATGACATTAAAATACACATACCTGTATTTGTATACATATAACTGGACTTTGAAGCACTTTGTAGCAGTTCAGTAATTGCCAGCCTAAACGAGGGCAGCATATGTGTTGCCTAGGAACCAAATCTGTTCGCAGTTGGATTTTGACCCCAATAGGAAGCACTCCCACTACTTGCCTGTCAGTTCATCATAGTGGGTCGTTTGCTTGTTGCTGTGAGTATGGAGACCATATCACAGGTATTTCAGATACCAGCATGGTCACCCATGGTGAACAGGTTTCAGTGGAGTATCTAGCCTAAGACAGACTGGGAAGAAGGTAGGGGCCATCCACTTCTCAAAAAATGGGCCAGTGAAAACCTTATGAATAGGAGTGACACAC
>NW_006923187.1:5441-6909 GCF_000298275.1 Orycteropus afer afer | reverse complement strand
TAAGATCTTCCTGAAGATAATTCAAAAGTGGTTGCAGCAGAATATTGACTGCGAAATTCAAGAGGTGCAAGCTGGATTCAGAAGAGGACGTGGAACAAGGGATATCATAGCTGTTGTCAGATGGATCTTGGCTCATGACAGAGTACCATCAAAATGTTTACTTGTGTTTCATTGACTATGCAAAGACGTTTGTGTGGATCATAAGAAATTGTGGATAACATTGACAAGTAATGGGAATTCCCAAAGACTTAATTATATTAACCAGGAGGCTGTCATTTGAACAGAACAAGGGAACAATGCGTTGTTTAAAATCAAGAAGGAAGTATGTCAGGATTGTATCCTTTCCCTGTAATTATTCAATCAGTATGCTGAGCAAATAATCCGAGAAGCTGTACTATATGAAGAGAAAAGTGGTATCACGATTGGAGGAAGAATGATTAACAACCTGGGATATGCTGATGACACAACTTGCTGAAAGTGAGGATGATTTGAGGCACTTACTGATTAAGTTTGAAGAATACAATCTGCAGTATGGATTATATCTCAATATAAAGAAAACAAAAATCCTCACAACTGGACCAATAAGCAGCATCATGATAAATGGAGAAAAGATTGAAGTTGTCAAAGACTTCACATTGCTTGGTTCTACAATCGACACCAATGGAAGCAGCAGTCAGGACATTAGACAACATATAGCACCGGGCATATCAGCTGCAAAGGAACTCTTTCAACTGCTGAGGAGCAAAGATGTCTCCTTGAGGACCAAGGTGCGCCTGACACAAGCCATGATATTTTCACTCGCCTCATATGTGTGTGAGAGCTGGATAGTGAATAAGGAAAACCAAAGAAGAGTTGAAGCTTTTGAGTTGTGGTGCTGGCGAAAAATGCTGAAAGTACCATGCACTGCTAAAAGAGCTAACAGGTCTGTCCTGGAACAGGTGCAGCCGACATGCTCCTCAGACGTGAGAATGGCCAGATTTCGTCTCACCTGCTTTGAGTGTTGTCAGAAGGGACCATTCCCTGGAGAGAGATGTCATGCTTGGTAAGGTGGAAGGCCGATGAAAGAGGGAAAGGCCTTCAATGATATGGATTGACATGGTGGCTGGAACAGTGGGCTCAAGTATAGCAAGGATCATGGAACTGGCACAGAACCGGGTGTTGTTTCATTCAGCTGTGCATGGGGTCTCTGAGTCTGAAATGACTTGACATCACCTAACGACAACATGCCTATGAAAGCTGGACAATGAATAATGAATACCGTAGAAGAGTTGATGCTTTTCAATTATAGTGTTGGTGTCAATGCTGCAAATACAATGCTCCTTGGTATTGAGATGGCCCAGATGTCATCTCCTCTGATGAGGTCCTGTTTTCAGAAGGGCCCATTTCCTGGTGAAGGATATCATGCTTGCTTAACTGGAGAGTCAGCGAGAGAGGGGAATACCCTGAAGAAGATGGATTGACACATTGG
>NW_006923187.1:2496-4061 GCF_000298275.1 Orycteropus afer afer | reverse complement strand
CTGTGAAAACTCTTAAGAGAAAGAATCCCCACAAGTTTAATGTACACAGGAAGGACTTTTGCATGTCAACCCTTAAGGTTCCTGTGACATTATCCACTGGTGAGAAAAGCTATGAACGTAAGAAATGTCAAAAGTATTTCTGTACTTTCTCATCCTTTTGTACACATGCGAGAGGTCATAAATGTGAGTGTGAAGCATGTTGTAAAATCAGTAGTCATCCAACATCCCTAATGTTTCATCCAAAATTTCACAGGACAAATAAGGGTTATGAATGTATGGAATGTGGAAAATCATTTAGTCGGTCTTCAAACCTCTCTGTACATAAAAGAATTCACAGTGGAGAGAGGCCCTATGAATGTCAGGAATGTGGGAAAGCATTTAGTCACTCCTCACACCTCTCTGTACATAAAAGAGTTCACAGTGGAGAGAGGCCATATGAATGTAAGGAATGTGGGAAGGCATTTAGTTGTTCCTCATACATCTCTGTACATAAAAGAATTCACACTGGAGAGAGGCCTTATGAATGTAAGGAATGTGGGAAAGCATTTAGTCAGACCTCACACCTCTCAAAACATAAAAGAATTCACAATTGAGAGACACTATGAATGTAAAGAATGTTGGAAAGCATTTAGTAAGCTTTCAGACCTCTGGGCATGAAAGTATTCACAGAAGATAGATGCCCCATGAATGTAAGGTATGTGGGAGGGCATTTTGTTAGCCCTCACACCACTCTGTACATGAAAGAATTCACAGTGGAGCCAGACCTATGAATGTTAGGAATGGGGGAAAGTCCTTAATCGGCCCTCAAGCCTCTCTGCACATTAAAGAATTCACAGTGGAAAGAGGCCCTATGAATGTAAGGAATGTGGAAAAACATTTAGTTGGTCCTCAAACCTCTCTGTACATAAAAGAGTTCACAGTGGAGAGAGGCCCTATGAATGTAAGAAATGTGGGAAAGCCTTTTGTCAAAAGTCAAACCCCACTTTACATATGCAAGTTCACAGTAGAGAGATGTCTTATGGCTGTAAGTGATGTGGGAAAGCCTTTAGCAATTACTGAACCCTCAATGTACATATGAAAAGTCTCGGTGCAGAGATCCCTTTTGAATGTAAGCAGTGTGGGTAAGCCTTCTGCAATTCCTCAACTCTCACTAAAGATAAGAACTCACAGGGGATAGAAGCCTTGTGAATTTTCAGAATGTGGGAAAACCTAGATTTGGTCCTCACATCTCACTTCTCAATTAAGAACTCACATTGGAGATACTTCTGTGACAAGATTGGGATGTTGTCCCCTTCCTCTTATAATTTGGAGTACCAAATTCTTGTAAATCAGCCCTTAGAGAACGAAGTTTTTCAGTGAGTAAGAAAATACTACCAACTCAAAGAGTGGGTCATTAGCACTACTTTGTGGCTTTGCAAGAAATGATTGTTTTATTATAATTGTGGGACCATCCTTATCAGTGTTTCTTCGTTTTCTAATACAACCTTTATCTTTTTCATCAGTCATTGGTATTACAAATAGAGGGACAGGAAATAACCTTTAGTAAATATGTTTTAAATTTTTTT
>NW_006923187.1:0-2251 GCF_000298275.1 Orycteropus afer afer | reverse complement strand
ATTGTGATGCTGCTTATTGGTCCAGTTGTGAGGATTTGTATTTTCTTCCTACTAAAGTGTAATCCATAATGTAGATTGTCATGTTTAATCTTCAGTCTGGTGTTTGGCAAAGAATAATATTCTAACCATTTCTTCCAAAGAGTTTGTTACACTATGTATGTAATGTGGCTTTAATATGTCTTTCAGTCTATAATATACATAATGTGCCTTTGTATACGTAAAAAGCCATTATAAACTTCCAAGTACGCTATTGTACTTGCAAGGGTGATACGTAAAAATGTGTTGATGAATGTTAACAAACTAGCACCTACTTGTTATAATCTATGTCCATTATCTTGGAATCCCTGTTGGTTCTTTTCACCCACCCCCAACTTAAAGAAGACAGCAGACTGGCTACATGGGCTTTGTACATGAAGACCTCTACTGGGGGTAGGGGAGGTACAGAAGAAAGGGAATTGCAAAGAATGGAAGCTGCTCTATACAGTTGCACATTAAAGATCCTGGGGATGTTGGTCTGTGCCTGCATCCGACTGATGGGACTGAGCTGCATGTAGACAGTGTGTCACCAGTGGGCAGGGATGTGGGGCTTGCGTTCCTAGAGGAGGCAGTCTTCCTGTGGGAGAACCTTAATAGTAGTTGTTTTGTAACTACAGATTTTGGATAAATGGGACATTGTTTTGCCAGTCACTCCCATACAGTGTAAACCATCTTACATCTTTCTCATTTTTCTTGCACATATTGTTCCAGATTTGGTAACTACAGTTCCTTTGAGTAGGTTTCTGCATTTTTGGACCTGTTGCCATTAAAAATCGTACATGTTCAGAGAATGCCCAAGACTCCTCTTGTCCTTTCCCTATTTGAGTTCTGTAATCAGAATAGAGATTTGGGAATTAACTGTGCTTTCTGTTTTGGGGAAGGAGCTCTGGTGGCCTAGTGGGTAAGGCATTTGAATGCTGACTAGAAGTTTGGCACTGCACATGTGCCAGATACTGTGCAAGAGGAAGATGGGGCAATCTAATTGACTAAAGACTTATAGCTGTGAAGACCCAATGTGGGGTTGCTCTAAGATGCAATCAACATATAAGTGAGTATTGGTACTGGGAGCCCTGATGGCACTATGTTTAAGTACCCAGCTGTTCATCATCAATGGATCAGCAGTTGAAACCAATAGACTCTCTGCCCTTTTGCAATTGACAGTGAAGTGGTGGATAGATTTTCCCATTGAGGTACTGTTCTATGGCTGCTGCATTATCTTGGATCTTATTTGATTGGTCTTGTGTATGTAATATGTTAACTGCTGAAACAATCACCTTGGCCAAAATTCTCTTAATATGAGGCATGGTTCACTTGTTTATTCTTACTTATTCTGGGAAGTAAGGTCAGACTTATGTGAAGGTTTTTAAACCTATGGAAGGGGGAGCAAGTCTCACAAAGAGCATCAGAGAATCATTACCAAAAGAAGGATGGGATCAAGGCAGCTGATATCACTATTAGACATTTGACCCATTATGGAGGAGTCAGTGTGCTTTATCTGCAGTTTCATGTAAGAGAACACTGAGGCTGAGCGAGATGAAGTGATTTCACACACAAAATTCAAAGCTGGTCCATGGCATAACTGGAATTTACTCTTAAGCTCTATCTGTGAGACACCACACTAGTCGACTTTCTTGACAAAACAACCTCAGATAATGTTATGGTATTTGAGTACTCTTCACCTCCAAGTTTCATCATTGCCCTTTCTCCTAGGGGAAGTTAGCAGAATGATGAATATATAATGTACTCACTTTTATAAAATCTTGGTTGAAGTTTTAATAATAAAATTATCCTCCAGCAAACCAAGATGTCATACATTTTTCTTGGATTAATTGTCACTTTTGCCCAACAGCATCTTCTTCAACACATTGAGGTGGAAATTTGCCTCTCATTATGATATGAATATGGAGTGACTTTTCCCAAGGTTTTTTGGATCCCTTAACCATGGTTCTTTCATCCAGGAATAAGTCAAACCCGTCTGATTTCATTATATTTCCCTTAATTTTTCACATGTGTTCTCACCCACTTCCTACCTTCACAAGAATAGGGAAGAAGGAAGGTTGGGCAATCCTACTTCCGTAGTGATACTGCCTCGGAAACCCAAGGAGGGGTCGCTATGAGTCGGGGCCGACTCAACGGCAAATAACAACAACAACAAGTCATGATATAGAAGGCGCAAGGGAACAATCCACCATCTTGAGCTAGTTGACATTTATTG
>NW_006923186.1:57815-59512 GCF_000298275.1 Orycteropus afer afer | reverse complement strand
AGGACAGGGAGCAGGATGGTTGGATTCTTGTCCATAACTTGGGAGGATGGGCAACGAGGAGACAGGCCAACCAGAGCAGACCCGGCCCTTTGGTCTCTTTCAGGCGGCACCTCAGGCCTCAAGGGGAGGCCACAAACCGTGTTGCTTTCTGTGCTGTCGCCTTGGTCCTGGGGTCATGGAGCAGCAATGCCATGTTATGATCCCCACCGACAATGGCTGAGGGTCCAGAGGTTTTGACATCCTTGCAATACCTGCTGTTTTCTCTTTTCTGGCTACTGCTGTTCTAATGGGGTGAGGCGACCTCTCACTGCAGCTTCTTTTGCATTGAAGCAATGGATCTGTTCAGGTGATTGCTACCCAGTTGAATATCATCTTTACTGAAATATCTGTTCAGATCTTTAGCTCATTTTTAAAATTAGGTTGTCTTTATCTTGAGGTGTATAAGTTATTTACCTTTGTTATGTTTCATTTAATTTTGCTATCCGACCCTTATCAGACATATGGTTCCTGATGATTTTCTCCCACTCTGTACATTTTGTCATGTCTTTATTGATACCTCCACATCCATTTCATGGACTTTAATCTCAACTAAGATATAGCTTGCACTTAAAGTATGAGGTCTTGGAGAAATTAAGAAAAATAAATAAATACTCAAGAGGGAGTTGCTTGACATTGTACCAAGATCAGCTGATTTGCTGTTCCTTAGGAAATCACACTCCCTACAAAGACAGCTCCTTTCTCTCGGTCCATGTCTGGTTTTCTCCCATTTGACAGTGGGGACAGGAAGTTAGTGCAGAGTTCTCCTGGCCACCGTCTCCAAAGGGTCTCACTCTCTGCTGCACATGAGCTTTATCTGGAGAGTGTTGACTCATCCCCATGCTCAGGATTCACACAACACATGGGCCCTGTCTATTTGTGAGGATAGACCCCATGGGATTTAAAGTTCACCTCATGATTCAAGGAAGTCAAATTTGGAATCAGTCCAAAGGCAGTGTTTATCCCACTTTAATATGCATATGAACCAGTAGGATACACTGTCATTTTGATGCTGTTGCACTGGATTCCACCTGAAAGTACCTGTTTCTAGCAAGTTTCATGTTCGCAGATGAAATTTTGTGTATGTTGTTGTTGTTGTTATGTGTCATCAAGTTGGCTCCAACTCATAGCAACCCCTCATTGGGTTGTGACGTGGGATCACTACCGAAGTAGATTGTCCAACCTACCTTCCAATGAGTGCCTGTTGGGTTTGAACCGCCAGGCTTCTGGTTAGTAGTCAAGTGCCTTTGGCACTATGCTACCAGAGCTCTGTTCCCTTTGAAGTCAATAAAATTTGATGAATAAATATCTTAAATCATTGTTCTTGAAATTATGTAAGTTAAAATAACAACAAAAGTATCTTATTTGTGAACAATTTATTAATGTGGAAGAAAAACATACAACTTTAAGATAAATATTAATATCCAAATTTATCAAGAACAAGAAAATATTCTCAATAATATTTGCCACTTAAACATTCCCACTGACTCAAATAGTTTAACTTCAATATACGGGACAAGACTTAAAAGATACAGGTCCAACATCTGTGTGCTTAAAAGTCTTTCCAAAACCCACTCACTGTCACAGGTTATACAGAAAAATTTCATAGCTTCCAGTCACATTATAGTTTACTATTTACTCCTATGTTCATTAACTTCTTA
>NW_006923186.1:52262-56449 GCF_000298275.1 Orycteropus afer afer | reverse complement strand
CTGAGTTTATGTTAATGTTGGTGGAATATTTTTGTATTATATATTATATGATATACTTTCTATTCATAACAACATTAAAGACACAAATCAGATACATGAAAACACCTTTAACATAATAATACAGTAATAATTATAAAGTTTGATGCATGTCTCAAAGTAACATCCATTTTCTACTTATAACCATTGTATGGATCTCAAGTTTTTAGTATAATAGAATTTAGGTGGTGGGTTCATAATTACGATCACACATAAGTCACACATTTGTAGCCTAGGGTCTGCCTATACATGAGGATTTCCTCTAAGGCAAGTGGAAATTGAAACTCAACCCATAAGGGCATGGAACTTATAAAACTTTCTTAACAGTAGAAAAATTCAGACACTCATTGTGTTAATGACCCAGCCTCAGTGATGGTCAGGAGAAAATAAATTATAATATCAACCTGACATACTGTTTCCACAAGACTTGAAAGCATACAGTTTCTTAATATTGACTCTGGCTAAATTATGTGGAAACAAGCTCTTTCATGCTTTCCTGTATGGAACGCACATGGTTAAAGTTGTTTCAAAGGAAGATTGACGGTATTGTGCTTTGAAGAGATTTTTGGAAGTATGTATTACAATTTAAAGCATCTCAATGGCACAGCGAGTAAGGCATTTGTCTACAAACCAGATTGGTGGTGAAACCCAAGAGATGTTCTGGGGGAGGAAGAAGATGAGACAATCTACTTCCATTAAGATTTACAGCTTTGAAAATCCAGTTGGCGTGGCTATGAGTGTAATTGACTCAGGAGCACTAGCTGTTTTTTGCTTTGTTTCATTACAAGTTAAAAGATGTGTACACTTGCATGTAGGATTCTATGTTCTACCTACACAAGATTCACTTCTACGTGTGCATAGAAATGCCCCGACTGGTATGTTTCTGGTAGACATACAAGTCATCTTAGTAAAATGGAAGGAACAATGGGGATAAAGGCATCTGAAATGTACACAACTAATTTAGACTCTTATTGGAGTCTAACCAGAGGCAAGACTCTGGAGAATTTTGAAATTTCTTCTCACAGAAGGGCACGGTAGTGAAGAAAATCAAAGTTGCACAGAAGAAAACGGAACATGGGAGATACTCACCCTTATATATCTCCAGGATCCGAGGGCGCCTCCCAGTTTTGCTCATGCATAACTTGGGGTCACTGGGGACATTTCTGGAGTAGAGCTTTACTCGGATGCTCTTCTTGCCTATAGGGGAAAAAAAAGGAATAAAATAAATAAATACTTGTTAAGTGGACTTGATGCAACCTCCTGTCCCACCCTAGGAGAAAGAATCCTGGAGCCCAGACCTATTAATCCTTTGGGGATGAAGAAAGTATGAAACCACTGTGACCTTTTCCAAGACTGCCCTCATCTCAGATTCATCCTCCAACCCCTTTCAGCCCCTAAGGATTTGTCCATTATGGACTTGACTTTGGACTCAGTTCCTTCTGTCCCTGCCATGGGCAAAGTTCTAACAGGAGTCCTGGCCCCATACCCTTCGAGGTTCTCCAGACTAGAATGAACTCCTGAGTGTGGACACCTGGATGATATTGAACTCTTGTCTATTTCTCCCCAGTTGCTCTGTCCCTGTCTGAAATGGCTGGGGATATGACATAGAGATGGAGATAAATCACCTCCTTCATTTCAATACCCAAGGACTGTCCATGTTCCTCACCTTTGTCCTTGTGCCTTCTCTCTTTCGATCTTCTTAAAGAGGCCTGGGGCTTCCTTGGCTCCACGTTCTCCTTCTTATTTGAGCCTAAGGCTTGGGTGATAACAGCCCTACCCCAGCACTTCATGGGGCATGTCTTGCCTCTTGCTGTGTGTCCAAAAGCCCCAGAGTCCTTGCACTTCACCTGTGGGGGAAAAGGAGACTGGTTTGGCATAAGTCACAGGCAGCTTCCAAAAGTCAATATAATATCAAAGGTCAGTAATTGGATGTTATTTTGGGGAGAGAACATCTGCCTAGGACCCATAATTTGTACGGAATTTCAGGGTATTGTGACCTTGCCTCTGGCCGAGGTTACAAGAAGGAAAGACAAGGGAATAGAAGGATGAGGAATGTGAGCCAGGTTTCAAGGACCTGAGAAACACAGAGTTGGAAAGGACCCAAAATAGGGAATAAGATTCCTCCTCAAAGAGTTGGAGTGGGCTAATTAATCAGGGAGGAGGTCACAAGGCAGGCAGAGCAGCCTTGAGTGAGTAAGAATAACCGAGTTACAGACACAGACCTTTCCACCTTCACACCCTCCCTGTGAAATCCACCCAGCCCCTCTGGGTCCTAAGTTCACGCCTCCACATACCTTGGGATTCTCCTCCTCTGGTCTGGGAACCCTGGGTCCCACTTGTCCCCTCTGTTGCTTCTTCATCTGCTGCACTTCGTGGGGTCTTTGGGGAGGATTCTGTGTGTAATGAACTGTCATCCACTTCATCTCCTTTAAACGTCAGTCCAGAATTTTCAGGAATAGATTCTGGGTTTCCTGAATAATTTGAGAAAGAAAATTGTTGATATAGACAGAGAAAAAATCCCCCATGCACCTCCTCCACCTGACTATCAAGATGCCTCACTGTTCCAGAATTCCAGCCCATACTGTTTTCCACTGCTCACAAAACAATATCATCTGCCAAGGTTCCCTACTCCTACAATGGGACCCTGGCTCCGACTAGACCCTTCACACATAAATGGAGAATTAAGATTTGCAACCACTGATGCTTGTTTTGAAAACTTCCGACCATGATTAGAATTTGGAGTAGTGCATTTTTTTCCTCTTTAAAATGTTGGAAATTCTAACCCCAACACCAAAAGTCAAGGCACTCTACATTGTCACAACCACTCTTCATCTCAGTATTTAAAAGGGCTAAGACCTTCAAAGCAAGCAGACAAACACACAAAGACACTAACCTCAAATTCAGCTCTCTCCCTTCTGTCAATAGAAACTCAAGTAGACGGACACTGGGAACACTCAGGGCTGCAGCATCCAGGATGTGTGAGGAAAACTCAGTCTCAGGGAAGTTTGCTTCCCAGGTTTTATTTGGTTTTCAGGTGAGGTGGTTATAGGTGTTCTCTTTACACAAACTGATTCAATCCAGTCATCTTAAGTGGAGCCAAGACATTGAATCCAATCTCACCTTCAAACAGATCTCATGCATGGAAATCCATTTAATCTAACACAATCAATCCAAGGGAATCCTAGTCGACTTAATTCAACCACATTTGCATAATCCAATTAATCTAATAAACCACTGTTACCTAATCATCTAAATCATTAATTTGTTTCTTAAAGTTTCCTGTTTAAGATTTGCATTTGTAGATTTCTTTTCTTTTTTACATTTCTTTCCCATAGGTGCAAGATTGCAGAGCAGAGTTCGTTTTATGTTCAACATCACTTGTGCATTTAGTTTCACTCCCCATTTGGCATCCCCAATCCTCAACCAGTCTTCTACCCTCCCGCCCAGTAAACCTCCATCCCGTGCCCCTCATAGCTATGAGCCCCTCTGTGTCCTGCATTTCCTCCCACTGAATGTTGCCCCTCTGGTGCCCCGTAGTCCATTACTCCAAGGGATGCATTTGCATAGAGTATATGGGTGTATCACCCTGGGTTGAGTGGTATGCGAATCCATCTTGTAAACTATTGGGCTGAGAACTAGCCCCTGGCAATTAGTTTTATTCCAGGCCCAAAATGTATCCCACGGCCATAGTATTGGTGTTACATGATGTAGTTTTGTTTTAAAACATTATTTTCAAAAGTCTTCCCATACACTGAAATTAAGAAATATTTACTCAAAAATTTTTAATGCATTCCTACATTTCTCCAATATTCTACTTAGCCCTTGATGCCTTTCACATCTGTATTTAAAAATCATAAATCACATCTAACCCACTGCCATTGATAGTCCCTCCCACTGCCACTACTCAAGTGCTGGTGCCTGCTGTGGTCAGAGATGGGTGTTGGGGTGTCTGGCCTGACCCAGGGGCTCGTAGGGAGATTGTCGTGGGGCAATCGCTGCCTGGTGCTCCTCAAGGCCCTTTGGAAGAAAGGGAGCTGTGTGTTCTGGAGCCAGCTCCTGCGAAGGCTCCTCTCCATTCTCACTCTGACAAGAGGCTCGGCCACCCGATCCAGACGTGCCAGCGTTTTGCTTGCTTCCCTGACTTCCTCCTT
>NW_006923186.1:50097-51300 GCF_000298275.1 Orycteropus afer afer | reverse complement strand
AGACCCAGAATGCTTTGCTTCACACCCGGAAGGTCCCTCCCAGGCCCCATCGCTTAAATACCTTTCCCTTGTGTTCCCTCATTAAGCATGCAAGATCCTATCGCTCAACCTGCCTGGGGAGATGACTCATCAGAGGGGGTTGATGCACAAGCAAGGGTCTGCCAACCATCATTGGACTCTCCCAAGTATCGTCTTCCTTCTGTGGTGTCTCCCTGATGCCCATTTCAACAGGTTCAGCTCTCGTCTCTGCACCTTTGCTGATTGCTACACTGACATGTTTGGCCAGATTGGGCAACCCTTGCCGAAACCTATGAAATCTAGTGATATCATTCTATTTGTTGCCATCCAACTATCAGCCAAAAAACCCCCACAATGCACTGAGTAGATTTGGCCCACAGCCACTGTATATAACACAGTAGAAGGGCCCCATCGGATTTCCCAGGCTGGAATCTTCATAGAGAAGCTATGGTGGTGTAATGCCCAAGGTGTTTGACTGCTAACCCAAAGGCTGGTGCTTCCAAGCCAGCAGCTACTCCTCAGGAGGAAGACTGGGAGAGCCACTACTGCAGAGATGAAGGCTTTGGAAACCCAAGATGGGGTTGCTGCGAGTAGGAATTGACTCCATGGCAGTGAGTTCGGTTTTTCTTTTTCTTCATCCTTATGAACAACTTTAATTGGTTCAAGAGCAAACAGGTCACTCTGAAGGCAAAGCTGTGACTCATCCATATCATATCTCATTTTTCCTCAATGAAGTTGCACTGTAAGAATTTTAAAGGTGGGCACTGAGAAAGGGAGGCCAAAACAAACAAACAAACAAACAAACAATCCTTAAATTGTGGTGTTGCTGTTGTTGTGACATTTGGTGCCATCCGTTTGGCTCTGACTCCTAGCAAGGAGAAGAATGACTGTCATGTTGGTCACCGTCCTCAGAATCCTTGTACTTGAGCCCATCCCAGCACCTGCTTTGTCAATCCATTCTCTTGAGGGTCTTCAAGTTTTTTCACTGACCCTCCCACATCCCGAGACTGATATCGTTCTCCAGGAAATGGCCTCCTGTGAAAACATGATCAAAGAATTTGAGACCAAACCTGGCCGTTCTCGCTGACAAGGAGCATTAAGGCTGCAGTTCTCCTGGGGCTGACTGGGTCGTTGTTTGGCCCTCCGTGGTATTTCCAGTATTCTTCACCAACAAGGCAGCAACTC
>NW_006923186.1:45791-46938 GCF_000298275.1 Orycteropus afer afer | reverse complement strand
TTCAAACGATGCTTGCAGGACACGGAGCTGGCTTGGGCTCAAAACCATTCTCTTTCTTCGGCCCTGGGACCTCTGCGAGCTGCTGGAATGGATGGTCACATCCATAGCTACCACCTTCCTTCCCCTGCAGGGCACAGGAGGCAAGTCTTCGCTGCAACAGGGGATTCATCCAGACCCAGAATGCTTTGCTTCACACCCGGAAGGTCCCTCCCAGGCCCATATCTTAAATGCCTTTCCCTTGTGTTCCCTCACTAAACATGCAAGATCCTATCGCTCAACTTGCTTGGGGAGATGACTCATCAGAGGGGGTCGATGCACCAGCTGGGGTGTGCCAACCATCATTGGACTCTCCCAAGTACCGTCTTCCTTTTGTGGTGTATCCTTGATGCCCATTTCAACATTTTCAGCTCTCCTCTCTGCACCGGTGCTGATTGCTACACTGAGGTGTTTGGCCAGATTTGGCAACCCTTGCCTAAACCTATGAAACTGGTGATATCATTCTATTTGTTGCCATCCAACTTTCAGCCAAAAAACCCCCACAGTGCACTGAGTAGATTTGACCCACAGCCACTGGATACAACACAGTAGAAAGACCCCATCGGATTTCCCAGGCTGGAATCTTCATAGAGAAGCTATGGTGGTGTAATGCCCAAGGTGTTTGACTGCTAACCCAAAGGCTGGTGCTTCAAAGCCAGCAGCTACTCCTCAGGAGGAAGACTGGGGAGCCACTACTGCACAGATGAAGGCTTTGGAAACCAAAGGTGGGGTTGCTACGAGTAGGAATCGACTCCATGGCAGTGAGTTCGGTTTTTGTTTTTCTTCATCATTATGAACAACTTTCATTGGTTAAATAGCAAACAGGTCACTTTGAAGGAAAAGCTGTGACTCATCCATATCATATCTAATTTTTCCTCAATGAAATTACACTGTAAGATTTTTCAAGGTGGGCATTGAAAAAGGGAGTCCAAACATAAATGAATAAATAAGGAAAGAATTCTGTGTTTGAATTGTGGTGTTGCTGTTGTTGTGTCGTTTGCTGCCATCCGTTTGGCTCCGACTCCTAGCAAGGAGAAGAATGACTGTCAGGTTGGTCACCATCCTCACAATCCTTGTACTTGAGTCCATCACAGCACCTCCTTTGTCAATC
>NW_006923186.1:43270-45300 GCF_000298275.1 Orycteropus afer afer | reverse complement strand
ACATCTCATTTCCTGACTGCTGCTTCTGTGGCTATTGATTGTGGATCCAATCCAATGGAATGCTTGACGGCTTCAATGGATTTCTCCATTGATCATGACGCTGCTTATTGGTCCAGTGATGAGGTTCTTAGTTTTCTTTCGGTTGAGGTGCAATCCACCCTGCAGACTGGAGTCCTTCTTCTTCTTCAGTGGGTGCGGTGACTCGTCTTCCCTTTCAGCAAACAAGATGATGATATATGCAGATTGCAGGTTGATTGTCTCAGCATACACATGGAATAAGTAGGGTGAAAGCATACAAGCCTGATGCACAGCCTTCCTGATTGGAAGCCACACAACATCCCCTGGTTCTGTTCAAAGAAGATGGATGGATACAGTGGCTGACACAACGGGCTGAAGCACAGCAATTATTAGGAGAAGTGAAGAAGACCCAGCAGCAGTTCTTTGTGTTATCCAGAGGCTGGTCCTGATTGGAAATGGAGCTCTGCTGGAGTAGTGCCTAAGGCAGTTGACTGCTAACCAGCAGGTGGGCCCTTCAAACCCACCAGCCACTCCTCGGCAGGAAGGTTGGGGAATCTATTTCCCTAGTGACATCACCTCTTATACCTATGGAGGTGTCACTATGATTCGAGTCCCTTTCTATGGCAGTGTGTTGGGTTTGTTTGGAACTACACGTAGTACAAAACGGTTGGCACATCACTAATGTGTTGATGTCACTGCTTTTATAAAATGAATGAGACAAATGGAAATTGAAAGGATCAACATTTTTTGTGAAATGTTTCTTTAGCTCCAATGAGTCACTGCCCACCTATTTGATCCAACTCGGAAGAAATTTTCAAAATGCTAACAGTGATGACATCTTTGTTGCCAAGCAGCTCTGGTGCTGGGTGATTTTTGTCGCTCGACGCAGTGAAATGTATCTAGGGTCGCCCATCCCCTTCCCACACCTTCAATTGGAAAAGACACAAAACCCACCTGAACTCTCGCCACCAAGGTTCCAAATAACCATCCCTAACAGACACACCAATTAGCACAGATATTTGACCTCTCTCTTGCATATAGGTGTTGATCACACCCACCCGCGTCCACCCTCTCCCGTCTCCGTGGTCCTTACAGGCTTTTGGAAGTTACCACTTGACCTGAAGGGAAAGGTCTCAGAGAGAGAAAGGGTCCAAGAAGCCAGAAATGTACTTGTGTCCATCCCAGCCACTGTCTACAACACAGTGGAAGGTCCCCATCGGCTATCCAAGGGTGGAATCCTCAATGAGAAGCTATATGGTGGTGTAATGCCCAAGGTGTTTGACTGCTAACCCAAAGGCTGGTGGTTCAAATCCACCAGCTACTACTCAGAAGGAATACTGGGCCAGCGACTACTGCAGAGATTAGGGCCTTGGAAACACAAGAAAAGGTTGCTAAGAGTAGGAATCGACTCCACAGCAGTGAGTTCAGTTTTTGTTTTTCTTCATCCTTATGAACAACTTTAATTGGTTAAATAGCACACAAGTCACTTTGAAAGCAAAGCTGCAACTCATCCAAATCATACATAATTTTCCCCAATGAAATTATACTGTAAGTCTTTTAAATGTGGGTGCTGAGAAAGGGAGACTAAAAACATACAAATAAATAAATACACAATTCTGCATTTGAATTGTGGTGTTGCTGTGGTTGTGTCCTTTGGTGCCATCCATTTGGCTGTGACTCATACCAAGGAGACAAGGAATGACTGTCAGTTTGTTCACCATCCTCACAATCCTTGTACTTGAGTCCATCATGACACCTGCTTTGTCAATCCATTATCTTGGGGGTCTTACCCTTTTTTCACTTTCTCTCCCCCTTCCCAAGCCTGATATTGTTCTCCAGGAAATGGCCTCTTCTGAAAACATGATCAAAGAATTTGAGGCCAAGCCTGGCTGTTCTCACTGACAAGAACATTAAGGCTGCACTTTTCCTGGGGCCATTGGCTCGTTGTTTGGCCGTCCGTGGTATTTCCAGTATTCTTCACCAACAAGGCAGCAACTCCTCTTCAGTTTTCT
>NW_006923186.1:39134-43098 GCF_000298275.1 Orycteropus afer afer | reverse complement strand
GGCTTCCATGGATTTCTCCATTGATCATGACACTGTTTATTGGTCCAGTGATGAGGTTCTTAGTTTTTTTTTTGTTTTTTTTTTTACATTGAGGTGCAATCCACCCTGCAGACTGTAGTCTTTCTTCTTCATCAGTAGGTGTGGCAACTCGTCTTCCCTTTCAGCCAACTAGATGATGACATGTGCACATTGCATTTGATTGGCTCAGCACACACATGGAATAAGTAGGGTGAAAGCATACAAGCCTGATGCACAGACTTCCTGATTGGAAACCACACAGCATCCCCTTGTTCTGTTCAAAGAAAATGGATGGATACAGTGGCTGAGACAACGGGCTGAAGCATATCAATGTTATGAGAATGGAAAAAGACCCAGCACTTGTTAGTTTTGTTATACAGAGATATGTTATAATTACAAATGAATACCCCACAGCACATTCATTCACCTTATATTCATGTGAAAGCTGGACCATGAAGAAAGAAACCTGAAGGGGAGTTGATGTCTTCTTTGTGTAGAACACTAACAATACCATGGACTGCAAACCAATGACCCAATCATCCCTAGAAGAAGTGCAGCCCTAAAAGTAACTACGTCAAAACATATTGTCTGGCTCATTGCTAATGTATAAATGTCTCTGATTTTACAAAACAGAAATGATGAGAATGGGCATTTAAGTGATTGACATTCTTTATGGAAAGATTCTTTTCCTCAAATAAGGCACTGCCTGCCTTTTTCGTGAAGGTTGGGAGGAATGTTCAAAGTGCTTACAGTGATGACAACATTCTAGCAAGACAACACTGATGTTTATATCGATCAAGGCAGTTAAGTGGATCTAGGGTCACTCAACTCCTTCCCACACCTTCATGTAGAAAAGAGGCAAAACATGGGAACAGTCGCCATCATGGTACCAAGAGTACATCACTAACAGACCCATCACTTAGCCTATATGTTTGATCTCTAGATTTCAAATATCTATTGATCATGCCCATGTCAACTCTCTCCCAGCTCCATGGAACTTAATGCATTTAAGAGTTTACCACTCTGAGGGGAAAGGTCTTAGAGAGAAAGATGGTAGCAAGAAGCCAGGATTTCATGTCAAATTCTTCTCTTTGTGACAAAAAAAAAAAAAAAATGCCGTTTTTTTGCCATTTGCTCTGATTCATTGCTAGCCAGTTTACCGGTATTCCTTTTGACCCTGTTCTCTTTGTGAAAAAAAAAAAAAAAAAATGCAAATACCTCCCCTGGGATGTGTTCCTCAGCAGATACAAGACTCCCCCAAAGTTCCCAAATACACAATGATACTGTCTGTCCAATGATGGGATTGAGATTTTATGCTGCCTTTCCATTTCCTATATCTTCTCAATTGTCCCAGGGAAACCTACATTGACAATGGACCTTTAGTCTGGGTGAGAGCCACAAATGTGACATTGTTTCTTCAGGGACGGATAGGGATAGGGATGGATAGGGCACTCACACCCATGTCCAAGGCCCACTCTCACTATGCATGAAACCCAGAACAGGCAACCCTCTGCAGAACCCCAACCTCAGAGTCCTGAAATCCCCATCTCAGTCCGGAGTCGATCCCCTCAGTCTCTTCAGGGAAACTTCATTTTAGGGGATTTGTGCCATCCTGTCCTTAGGCAAAGCACATCAGATGTGTTTTAGGTGGACCCCTGTTCCTTGCCCGGATTCCTTCCCAAGTCCTGGCCACTGCAGTCTGCCTGGGAGAAGAGGATGTCTGGCAGGTTTCCCATGGTCATTACCTTGCTGTTTCCCATCCTGATTCAATGAAGGGCTTCACTGCATGTTGCCCATGGTGCCTCCAGGAGAAAGACACAGCCTCCAGTCACTTCTCGAGCCAGTAGTCTTCAATCTTCACCAGTAGGTGTTTCAAGTCATCTTTACTTTCAGCTTGCAAGATTGTGACATATGCACATGGCAGGATAACTGGCTTAATATACATCCTGAAGAAGTATGGTGAAAGGATACAACCCTGAGGCACAGCCTTCCTGATCTTACACGTGCAGCATCCCCTCCTCTGTTCCAACGATAGCCTCCTGGTCTATGTAAAGCTTTCTCATGAGTACAGCCAAGTGCTCCGTAATTCCCATTCTTGCCACGTCCGGTAAAACAGCACAGGTCACAAAACGCAGAGACATGAAAGGATTAATAGTTTTCTTTTTTATTGTTGAAGGAATGGGGCCAGAAAGACGCTCTGCATATTCTGCGAGAGCTACCGCTGATGTGTCCACTCTCCTTTACTTATACATAAGTATACGATTACATCATTATTCTTTGATATTTCTTTAAAACAATCAAGTATTTAATCAAGTATACAATCAAACATTCTTTTACAGTAAAATATAATATCTTCTTATAACAATCAGCTATAAATTAAAAGTGAAAATTTTACTCTTTCCCTTACCCAAAGGCATTTTCCCGTGTCCAAATGTATTGGATAATTGATCAGGTTAACATCTCTTACAGGGTTAGCAAATAATCACTAAAATAACTCATTCTGAAACATAATACGATTGTTAAGGTACATGATTTTAAAGAATGGTTTCTAAAGTATACTATTCTTTGGGCAAATCATTATTCCAGGAAGACAGTTTAGCAATCATTCTGTTGGGACAACGTTCCACCCCAGGAACACAAAGCTCAATAGTCAAGAATTCATTCATTCAATCACAGGTAAGTCCTTGCCATCGCTCAAAGCAATCATTCAACCATGCATCTCTTAACAGTAATTGCAACATATGCCTTGAAGTCATGTTCTTTTGGGAGTCTTTTTCTTGGTCTCCAACACATTCTTCTCAATGTTATGCATAATTTGTTACTATCCACAAAGTGGAAATCTTTTACAAAGCAAATAAAACACAAGTAAAGTTTTTTTTTTTTTTTTTTTCCCCTCTCAGCCAAGATCCATCTGACATCAGCAATGACGTCCCTCATTTCATGTCCATTTCCATTCAAGGGCAAGTCTCTACTGACATCCATTTTGGTCTTTTCTTCCTTTCTTATCTTTTTCTTGATCTTTTGCTTTCTTCATGAATGATGTTCTTGATGTCATCTCACAGTTCTTCCAGTTTTTGGTCATTATAACTAAATGCATCAAATCCATTTTTCAGATGGTCTCTAAATTCATGTGGGATATAATCAAGGTTATATATTGGTTCTAGTGGTCAAGTTTTAATTTTCTTCAGCTTCAGCTTGAAATTGCGTATGAACAATGGTTGGTCTGTTCCACAGTCAGTCCCTCTCCTTGTCTTGGCTGAAGATACAGAGCTTCTCCACCATCTTTTCCCACAGATGTATTCTGTCTGATTCCTGTGTGTACCATCTGGCTTGGTCAACATGTACAGCCAGCGTTTATGTTGTTTAAAAAATGAGTTTGCAACGGAAGTCGTCGTTCTTGCCAAATTCTATCATTTTGTCTCCCACCTCATTTCTCTCACCAAGGCTTTTACGAACTACCATTGATTACTCTTTGCTTGACTTTTGCTTTCCAATCTCCAGTGAGCATCAACACATCTTGATTGCATGTTTGGCCAATATTAGAGTGCAGAAGTTGGTAAAGACCTTCAATTTGTTCATCACACTTTGATCTTCCCCTAAAGTCTTGCTGTGTCCAGCTCCTTGTCTGGAAAAACGATTCCTCTATTTTGTCTTATCCCTATATAGAGAAAAAAATTTAATACACTGAATCTTTTTGCATTGTAAGGAATACACTCATGCCCCACACTTTGCTCAATCATGTCAAGGCTTGTCTTCTGTCAGTTTGTCATACTGTAGTGGTTTTCTTGTTGATGTGAGGCTGGAGGCTATGCAACGAGTATTTCAAATGCCAGCAGCGTCAGCCATGGTGGATATGTTTCTGTGGAGCTTCCAGAATAAGACAGACTCAGAAAAAGGAAGGAGCCATCCACTCCTCACAGAACTGACCAGTGGAAACCTTATGAAC
>NW_006923186.1:33172-39001 GCF_000298275.1 Orycteropus afer afer | reverse complement strand
CTTCAGAGCAGAGTTGACCTTAATGATGTGTTTGGAGTAAAGCTTTCAGGAACTCCATTTGCTGATGTGACTCAAGTACAGTAAGGATCGTGTGGATGACGCATGACCCAGGAGTATTTCCTTCTGTTGTCACCACCTGATGGCACCTAACAACACAGCAGCAACACCACAACTCAAATTCATCGATTCTTCTTTTTTTGTGTGTTCGTTTCTCAGTGTTCAGCTTTTAAGAAACATGTGAGGGTATTTTAAAAACAAACAAACAAACACCTGCTTTGGATCAGAAACCCCTTAGTCTTCTAAGTGACATTTTTGCTGTTTAACATTTTAAAGAGATCCATAAAGATCACAGCTTTGGAAATCCTATGGGGGTACTTCTACTGTGTTTTATAGTGTGGTTGTAGACAAAATCATCTCAATGCACCTTTTTTTAAAAATGAAAGTTGGATGAAAACCAATATAATTATATCCTCTCTTATCACGCTTTTTAAGTAGCTCCAGTGGCACACTGTCTAAGGCATTTGACTGCTAACAGAATGTTAGTGGTTCAAACCCATCATCTGCTCTGAGGAGGGAAAATGGGCAATCTACATCTGGAAAGATTTCCTGCCCTGGAAACCCAATGTGGGTCGCTATGGAGTCAGAATCCACTTCATGGCAGTAAGTCAGATTTGGTATTATGATATTTAAATACAAATATGTGATGCATGATTTTAAATCCAGATTTAAAATCACCAGCCAGAATGCTTCTATGAAGTGAGAATGGCCAGGATTTGTTTCACCTACTTTGGTCATGTTGTCAGAAGGGACCATTCTCCAGAGAAGGATGTCATGCTTGGTAAAGCAGACAGTCCACAAAAGAGGGGAAGCCCTCAACAGAGGGTTGAGTTGGCTGCAGCGATGGGCTGAGGTACAGTAGGGGTCATGAGCTTGGCACAGGACTGGGTACTGTTTCATTCCGTTCTACATAAGTCACTATAAGTCAGAGATGACTCGATTGCATGTAACATCAATAAGGGAGATGCATTCAGGCCTAAGTATAAAAATGGAGAAATGTAGGCATGCATTAGTGAATTCTGAGTAAATATTTCTTAATTTCAGTGTATGGGAAGACTTCTTAAAATAATTTTTTAAAAGAATGTTATAACTGCAAATCTGAATCAGGAATCTTTAACCAACCAATTTCTAAATTAGATGAGGAGATAACAGGGAGTTATCTGATTAGGTTAATCAGATTATGCAAAGTACTTGGGTTAATTAGCTGGGATTCTGTTGGATTAATTGTGTTAGATTGAATGGATTACCTTGTGTGAGATCTGTCATACTGGCTCTACCTTACATGATTAGATTGAATTGTTTGGTTTAGAGAGAGCATGGACAATCACATGAGCTGGAAACTTTAGAAACTTTAGAAAAGCCATGAAAAAAAAGTCTTTGAAAGTGATCTTTCCTGACACATCCTGGAACCTGCAGCCCTGAATGTCCCAGTGTCCGTGTGTCTGACACTGACATCTATCCTGTCTCTTGACAGAAGGGAGACAGCTGGATCCGAGGTCAGTTTCTTTATGTGTTTGTCTTCTTGCTCTTTAATCTTAGTCCATTCAAACTTTGAGAGAAAGGGTGGTTGTGAAAATACAGAGGGCTTTGACTTTCAGTGTCGGGGTAAGAATTTTTAACATTTTAAAGATGGATAAAATACAATACCCTAAATTCTCTTTAGGACCTGGAGTTTTCGGAATGAGGCATCTGTGGGTGCAAACCTTTGTGTGTGTGTGTGTGATTTGGCTGAAAATTTATAGAGCAAATTCACTTTCCATACAGTTCACATACACTTTGTCTCATGACATTGACTAAAATTTACCACAATGTAACAGCTCCCCTCCCACTTCCTCCCAACATTTACCTCGTCCTGTGTCCATACCTCCATGCACTCCTACCTGCTGGGCTGTCTCCCTCTGCATAAAACACCCTTCTTTCTCACATGATTGTTCTCTCCAAGGAGTGTATCTACCCAGTGTAAATGTTCACCTCATATGCCGGTCTTTTGTTTGGCTGAAAACCACAGGTGCGGGTTTAGTTCTAGACCTAAAGGACATCTAAGGGACACAGTCTCACTGGTTCCACCAGGCTTCAACAGACCAGAAAAGCTGGTCCCTTTTTTTGTCAAATAATTTTCAGTTTTGTTCCACATTTTTCTCCCTCTTTTACCAGGATCTCCTACATGGAACCCCCTCCAAGTGACTGACAGTGCTAGCTGGGCACCATCTAGTTCTTCTGGTCTCAAAGTCATATAGGCTGAGGAGCACATGGTGTACCAGTCACTGGAACAAATTGTTTCCATGAATCTTTGGTTTACCTCATTCTTCTTTGCTCTGGACAAGAAGAGACACATCATTGCACCTAGATGGCTGCTTGCAACTTTTTAAGATATGTGGGTGCAAATCTTAATGCACCATTTGTATGTCATTAGTCTAGTTGGAGACAGTGTCCCTTTGTGGGAGTAGATAACCCTGCCAGAGAATGACATCATTTTGTGAGCAGAGGAAAATGGTATGGGTTGCAATTATTGAGCAATGAGGCACCTTGATAGCCAGGTGGAGGAGGTGCATGGGGGATTTTGTCTCTGTCTATATTAAATATTTTCCTTATCTTGTGATTCAGGAAACCCAGAATTGATTCCTAAGGAAGTCTGGACTGATGCTTCAAGAAGATGAGGTAGATGGCCATTCATTACACACAGAGTCAGCCCCACAGACCCAAAAACCCCAGATCATGAAGCAGCAACAGAAGGGACTAATGGGACCAAGGGCTCCCTGACCAGAGGAGGAGGACCCCAAGGTAAGTTGAGGTGTGAATCTCTCAGGAGCCAGAGGGGCTGCATGGATTCCACAGAGAAAGCCTGAAGGTTAATTGGCGAGTTCTGTGTGTATACCTCGGTTGTTCTTACTCACTCAAAGCTGGCCTGCCTTGTGACCTCTTCATCTGATTAATTAGCTTGTTTTGGATCCTTTCCAACATTGTCTTTGTCAGATTCTTGAAATGTGGTTCATATTCCTCATCTTTTGACTCTTCTGTCATTTCTCATGGTCCCCTGTTCTTACATGGGCCAGATGCAAGGCCACAATATCTTGCAATTCCATACAAATTATGAGCCATAGGCAGAAGTTCTCTCCCCAAAGCACCCAGTTACTGAAATATGATCTTATATGGACTTTTGAAAACTCCCTATCATTTCTGCTGAGTAACTGAGCACCCGTCTTTCCCCCTACAAGTGAAGTGCAAGGAAAGTGGGGCTTTTGGGCACACAGCAAGAAGCAAGACATGTCCCATGAAGTGCTGGGGTAGGGCTGTTGTCGCCCAAGCCTTAGGCTCAAATAAGAACAACATGAACGGGAGCCAAGGGAGCCCCAGGAACCCCAGACCCCAGGCCTCTTGAAGAAGATGTGAAGAGAGAAGGCACAAGGACAAAGGTGAAGAACATGGACAATCCTTGGGTATTGAAATGAAAGAGGTGATGTATCTCCATATCTATGTCACGTGCCCTGGAGATAAATAGGTAAGAGCATAGTATCATCCAGGTGTCCACACTTGGGAGCTCATTCTGGTCCTGGAGAATCGTGAAGGGTATGGGGCCAGGGCTCCTGTTGGCACTTTGCACATGGCAGGGACAGAAGAAACAGAGTCTAAAGTCAAGTCCACAAAGTACAAAATCCTAGCGCTGAGTGGGGTTGGGGGTTAAATCTGAGAAAAAGCAATGGGCAGTCTTTTTATTTTATTTTATATTTTATTTTTTGTGATTTAGGTGAAGATTTACAGAGGAAATTCACTTTCCATACAGCAGTTCATATATACAATAAGTAATAATTTGTGGACCACCCCAACAAAATTAGAGAAATATCAAACATACTAAGACGTCCGGTTCCACTCCAGCACCCAGTGACATCAGATTTTTATTTAACTACTTACTATAAACAAACTAAACTGACTCAACATCACCAAAAACAACACCATAAGCAACTATAACATCGAATCATACATGCATTTTTTGACTTTCAGAGAAGTGCTCACCTCTCATCATGTAGTCAGTTTATTAGCAGAACAATATTTGTTTGCAGGTATTTGTAACAAAAGTTCAGGTAAACCCTGTGTGATCTTAAAATACATGGACTGGGGTGGTTACACTGTTATGTCACAATCCAAATGGCACAGAATGATGTCAAGTCCCTGACAAATCTTGCAACCAATGGATGTTCTTGCATTTGCAAAAAGAGGTTTACTAACTTAACCTGTGCCCATTTAGACTACAAACCATACAGTAACCTCAAGGCCAAAAATTACTGTAAGAGACAGAATGATACCTGTCATGACAGCTTGTGGAATATTCTTGAATTCTATAACTCAGGACCTTGTGGACTTTTTTGGAGACTTGGAGCAAATAGTCACCTCCTTCTCAAAGAAGAAGCAAGCAAATGTTTCAGCAATTATTCCAGTAAAGAGTGTCAGATTTATAAGTTGCCCCTAATGGGCTGTTACCAGGATCCCAAGAGAAAGTCATAGGTAGTACTGAGATGCCAATGATAATTTTTACAGCCTAACTTTAGGACAAGCCCCCTGTGCAACTCCTGCTTACACCTGGTTGTGTGGCAACAGTCCCTTTCTTCCTTGACCCAGCTCAAGCTGCTAATTCACCTCTATATCTGGGGACAAATATGTCTGAACCCAGCTATTCACAAAGGGGGATGGGCATTAGGATACTTAGCCCAAAGTGCACCTACAATACAAATTTTTAACATTTTCAGTAAAAAAAAAAAAAGAACCTTCAAAGGATTTTTAATTAGGATAAATGTTTAAATAAATTTAACCAGAGGTAACACACTTGTCAAAATTTGGCAGGTTGTTCAAAATGTTTTAGCAATGCTTACATGATTTTTGGGAGCTCTGATAGCCTAGTGCCTAAGGCATTTGACTGCTTACCAGAAGGCTGGTGGCTCAAACCCACCAGCCACTCCTCGGAAGGAAGATGGGGTAATTGACTTCCGTAGGGCTACTGCCTCAGAAACCCAAGGAGGGGTCGCTATGAGTCGGGTCCTACTCAACGGCACACAAAAACAATAAAAACATGGTTTTTGCCTTTTATTGGTCCTTTAGAAGCCATATTGTTAATATGACTTTTCAATCCCTGCCTGTTTAATCCTTAAACCAAGTTTATTTCAGCAAGATTGAAGGTGTTTCATTTGTAGATGATGAGTGATGCTTTAGTAAGCTATAAACCCATCATTTCTGGCCTGGGTAGGCTAGACAGCAGCTTCCCAGGGATGCCCCTGTTGGACCTGAAGTTAATGTGGAAGAGTACTCACTGGACTTTTCCTAACAAGATCAGGATTAGGACAGCATTGTCCAAATCTTGAAAAGAAAAGGAGGAAATGAGACAAGCAGTATTCCAGGGGAAACTCTCTAACTAGAAACAGCCTAAGTTCCCTTCCCCCTGGTAACACTCTTTTCTACTTCCATAGCTCTCCCTCTAAGGGGATCACCACCTTAGAGGTATGGAGGTTGGCTCACCTCGATGACTCCAGCAATGCTTCCTTCCGTGTTTCATAACTGCCCATCACTAATGACACCACCTGCAACTTTGTGAGTCACTCCTTACTATGGAACCCGAAGCCATAAAGAGGAAAGAAGAAGCTGGAGTTTTCAATTTGGCTGAAACCGGTCCTAACTGTAAGAACACATGTGTCAGAAGCCACTGTAATACTCTGTGTGACTTACTGCCAACATGGGGCAATTTCTGCTATTTTGTCTCCTTCCCTTCCCGTGTTCCAGCTTTCT
>NW_006923186.1:4196-4709 GCF_000298275.1 Orycteropus afer afer | reverse complement strand
GATAGCATGCTCGCTAGCAAATGTGAATCCTCCTTCAACTGATGGACAGTGATTTTGATGATTTCCACTAGATTTGCTGACACTAGCCACCCACTACAGCCCCATCCATGGAGGCATAGCCAGTGAGAATATTCAGTAAAGTTTAATCGAGAGGCTTCTCTTGAGAGGCTCAGAGTTCCCTGAGGCTGACTCACGTCTTCCCAGATTCCAACAGCTGAACTTCTCACAAGAAACCTGCACACAGAGAACACACCCTGAGGACAGTCCCATGGGGAACAGTCATGGCTGGTCTGCTGCAGGAGGGATGTGACTTTTGACAGTGAAAAGAAGGGAATCCCGGATCTGTGCAATCTCTGTGGTGTGAACACTGAGGAAGGACACAGACCGGGGCAACTCTCCAGGGACTTCAGGGACACACATCCTTTCCTGATCTTGAGCAGGGAAGGACTCCCCCTTCCATGTCCATCTCCCTGTGGACATAGATGAGCCACCCAGCAGGGTTTGTCCCTCCCC
>NW_006923186.1:2573-3006 GCF_000298275.1 Orycteropus afer afer | reverse complement strand
AATAGGATGTCAGCCCTTAAATGACATAAACACCTGTTCTGGGGTCTGAATTCTGAGATTGGTGGGTCAGGTATGCCACCTACTGCATGTCTATGTCCCTGCAAAGGGAGTTTTTGTCTGGGCTCACACTGACTTCCCCTCACTGTGCCTCTCACACAGTAATATTCAGCCGTGTCCTCGACTTTCAGACTGTTCATTTGCAGATATAGCATGTTATTGGCATTGTCTCTGGAGATGGTGAATCGGCCCTTCACGGAGTCTGTGTAGTGCATGCTACCAGCACTACCAATGGACGAAACCCACTGTGGCCCTTTCCCTAGGGCCTGGCGGACCCAGCTCATGGCATAACTGTTGAAGGGGAATCCAGAGGCTGCACAGGAGAGTGGCAGAGACCCCCCAGGCTGACTCAGGCCTCCCCCGGACTCCACCAGCT
>NW_006923186.1:0-432 GCF_000298275.1 Orycteropus afer afer | reverse complement strand
AATTGCACACATATATATTAGTATACAGTTGCACACGTGCACACGCTCTTACTGTCACACACTAGTATTCACATTCATTCATACTCACACACATGCATTCCCATCAACACTCTCATACAAACTCATACACAATTACTCGCAATCTACACACTCATACATTCTCACACGGATGTGTCCCAGTTATCTAACTGATACCATCTTCAAAGACGGACCCTATATCCTACTGAGATCACAGTTACCATAACAGAGGCTCTGCAGCTTATCTATTGGGAGGACAGAATGAAATTCATAGCAATGTCCATGTAAAACCTGATTTTAAGATCTGATTCCCACTCACAGAGCAGACCTCAATTCTCTCCCACCTCTGTCATGGTCAGTATTCAGCTGGACTCACTGGAACTAGTTTATTGAATAATTCATCATGTTTTATCT
>NW_006923185.1:57160-57613 GCF_000298275.1 Orycteropus afer afer | reverse complement strand
GAAGGACAGTGTACCAAATGTGAGTGATCAACATGGTGGCACTGAGGAAGAGGAAAACAGAGAGAGGGACGGGGAGGTGCAGAAAACAAAGATGAACCCTTTTGCACATACAGTACTGCACAGTCAGTGAAGGCCAACATGGGCATATGGATGGATAGATGGGTGGACAGGCTGTACGATTAGGTATGTCTATGCAATGGGGGTGTATCCAAGAACATATATAGGGTTGGCAGACACTGATCCTACGACTTTATGTGAATGGTAAGAATTCCCAGGTGTATAGTAGAGCTGACAACGGGCAAGGTTGTGGTCACTGATTGGTTACAGCCAGCTACCCAGAGAGACCAAGTAGTTGAAACTGTGGGCTTGGGACCATAGTCACAGGGGACATCAAGCTAATTGGCATAACATACTACACAAAACATTGTCCCACCTCCTACCTTGGTGAGTAGC
>NW_006923185.1:53915-54584 GCF_000298275.1 Orycteropus afer afer | reverse complement strand
ATGGAACTTCATTGATGAACGTGTAACGCTATGAAATATATTTTTGCAACTTTCTTTTCCTTTTCTTTAACATTCCCTTGGGAACCTTGTTTCAGGTCAGATATAGAGCTCAGACATCAGTTTGATAAGCGGTCAATAATGTCTTTCCACCAAAAGAAATCACACTGAGAAGCGCAATAACCAAAACAGTTGAAATCATTTTGCCGGGTACAACGAGGACTCCGTTTCCCCCTCCCCTTCCTTCCCAGTCCAAGAAGTCTCAGGCTTGTCCAGAGCAACAGTGGGAAGTTCAAGGGCCAAAACTCCTCCTGCTGTTTGCATAACCATAATGCAGTGCGAACAACAGCTGTTGTTCAAAGATGAAAACTTTACAGTTTCTTTCAAAACTATTATCTCCCAGAATGAGATTTACTTTACATAGCACACAGCAAGAGCTGCCGCAGGAATTTGGGTTGGGGTTATTTCTACCCTCAGTGCACTGGGATGGCAGTTCCCTGGCCCTTGTCTGCCCCAAGTTGGTAGCAGAGCTGTTTCCTTTGTCTCTCGCTTAATTCTTCTGTCTTGAAAAAAAAGTTTTTCATGGAAGGGAGCAAATTCTCAAGCCCTAGTCCAATTTTTGAAGATGTTGTTTTTACAGGGCTTGTGTTACTCTGTCTAATGATAGGCAGT
>NW_006923185.1:52360-53145 GCF_000298275.1 Orycteropus afer afer | reverse complement strand
TCCAGAGCAGCAAAAGCCAACTCACAGGAAACCAGTGACACCTCAGCAGGTCTTCTATTTTACTAACCACCCTCTGCCCCCCGCAGAGAACAACGGGGCTGTTAAGAAAGCTCCCAACATGGGAGATGGGACGTCGAGCTGGGCCTGCACCAATGAAGAGGTGTTGAGTGCAGTACCTGCTTTCGGGGGTGACAAGAAAGGGTTCTGGGTGGTGTTCCTTGTGAATTGAGCTCTAGTGGAGCTGAGGTTAAAGGTCTGCGGTTCGCTCCCCCAGCTGCTGGGCCAGAGAAATCTGAAGCAGTCGGCTTCCGTAAGGATTTGCAGCCTTGGGGACCCTCTGGGCTACTTAGTAATCTGACATAGAGGGTCCCTCTCAGTCGGATGTCATGGGTGGTAGAGCGTTCGGTTTCCTTTGGGGTGTGCATCCATGCCCCCCACGCACATAACACGTTCATTTGGGGAAGAAGAAGCGAAATCCCTTTAATTTTTTTTTTTTGTAACCTGCCTTTTCTTTTTTATTTTAAAATATATTTTGAACCCTGTTTCTTGTCAGGGGCTCTGGAGGCTTACGGACTAAGGACCATGTGCAGCTCAGACGTTATTTTGGTAAGCGCTCAGCACAACCATTGCGCTAAAGAAATCACACTTTGAATCCCAATGAACCGAACAGATCAAATCCAATTCCCGGGGAAGTTGAGGCCTGGGTTTCTCTCTCACCACTCTTCAGCCCAAGAAGTCTGCAGGCTTATCCAGAGCCAAAGTGAGAAATTCATTGGACAAGACTC
>NW_006923185.1:47671-51257 GCF_000298275.1 Orycteropus afer afer | reverse complement strand
GTTATCTTGTCCAGAGCAGCAAAAGCCAACTCACAGGAAACCAGTGACACCTCAGCAGGTCTTCTATTTTACTAACCACCCTCTGCCCCCCGCAGAGGACAACGGGGCTGCTGAGAAAGCCCCATTATTAACATGGGAGATGGGATGTGGGCCCGGGCCTGCACCAATGAAGAGCTATTTAGTGGACTACCTGCTTTCAGGCACTGACTAGAATGGATTCTGGATGGTGTTTCTTGTGAACTAAGCTCTGATGTAGCTGTGGTTAAAGGTATGTGGTTCACTCCCCCAGCCGCTGGCCCAGAGAAACCTGACACAGTTGGTTGCCGTAAGGATTTCCAGCCTTGGGGACCCTCTGGGCTGCTTTGTACTCTGACCTAGAGGGTCCCTCTGAGTCAGATGTCCTGGATGGCAGTGTGTTCGGTGTCCTTTGGGGTGTGCATGTCCCTGCCCCCCATGCACATAACACGTGCATTGGGGGAAGAAGAAGCAAAAACACGCTAATAGTATTCTTGTAACCTGACTTTTCTTTTTTATTTCAAAATATATTCTGAACCCTGTTTCCTGTCAGGAGCTCTGGTGGCGTAGGGCCTAAGGCCCAGGTAGAGCTCGGACGTCATTTTGGTAAGTGGTCAGCACAACCCTTCCGCCAAAGTAATGACACTCTGAATCCCCATGAACCCAACAGATCAAATCCGATTCCCGGGAAAGTTGAGGCCTGGGTTTCCCTCTCACCACTCTTCTGCCCAAGAAGGCTGCAGGCTCGTCCAGAATAAAAGTGAGAAATTCATTGGTTAAGACTCCTCTTCTCATTTGTATAACCATAATGCACTGCGAAAAAGAGCTCTGATTTAAAGAGAACAACCTCAAAGTTTCTTTGGAATCTCCTATTTCTGATCTCAAGGAATGAGATTCTCTTCACCACATTGCCTGCAAGAGCTGCTGTAGGGATTTGCGTTAGGGGGTTAATTTCCACCCTAAGTGTACTAGGATTCTGCTTCCCTGGCCCTTGTGGTTCCCACATTAGCTGTAGTTTCCTTTCTCTTCCTACCACTTGAGTCTTTAGTGTTTGGAGATTTGGGTAATGGGAGAGTTAACCTGATCCTTCTTAATTTATGGAGGCTTTGTTTCTACAGGGCTGATAATGGTTTGTGTGATATCAAAAGATTTTTCTGTTTTTGCTTACTGGGTGTCTGTATTGTTTTTTTCTGTAGTTCATGTAGCATGGAACTTTTGGCCAAGGAGCTCTTATGGCCCCATGTGGTAAACCATTGGGCTGTTAACCCAAGACTAGGTGCTGTGTCAGTGGGCAGTGGGAAAGTTTTTGGCAGTCGCTTCTTTTTCTTTCATTTTTTTTTTCAAGCTTAATTTTCACCTGTATTTTAAGTTGGCATAGAGTAATTTTTTTTTTACACCACATTACATTTGTATAATATATGGGCTCAAGCATACAAGGGCTGTGAGCATGGCCCATGACCTAGCACTTTGTTCTTGTGTCATTTCCCTAAATTTTTCCAGCGTTTTCTCTAAGTTTTACTCAATTTGGTCAGTGTTTCCCTGGATCTGTCTCTCGATGTATTGAAGGTACATAAATAGAATTCTTTGGAATTCCTCATCAGATGGTTTCAAATGCCAATTCGTCCTGAAGGAGCTTTTCTGGCTCTGTATTCTGGTCTCTTGTTTACACTATTTTACCTTCTTCTTTCTGTGAACTGGGATTGTCAGTTGTCTCGGAGACACGATGATGTCATTGCATTTATATTTAATTCATGATTTATGTTGGTAATGTTTGCCCAACTTTTTCCTTTATTTTGTTTTCCTTTGAGTGAGTGGGGTTGGCATGTTACTCAATTCACTAGTTTGGTAGCAATTAGGCAGTTACCACCTGTCTCCGAGTGGGTGTGACAGAGCATCAGAATGTGTGCACAGAGCAGCTAGCTGTTCTTGTGGAGCAGGTGAGGGCAGTTTTCACTGGTGTTGGCAGCATGGACTGTTCATCAGTTGGTGGAGAAGCAGTTGGGGGCCCTTGCCCTGTAGGTGGGGCTGCAGGAGGTGCGACACTCATTAGTTTATGGGAACAAAATTTTCTGTCCCTTATTAGATGGGACAAAAACAACACCTAAATAAATATATACATAAAAAGAAGGAAAATAAAAACACAGACTCCATAAACAAACAATAACAGCCACTGAAAGAAAAAAATAAATGTAAAGAAAAGGAACAAAAGAGAGATACAAAGAGAAGAGATGGATAATCAGAAACAGATAACAATGAACCTTTTGGGAAGGAGGAAATGACAGTGTTCTGGTTACCTATTGCTCTATGACAAGATTATACTACCACAAATGGGATGGCCGTAACCAACAGGAGTTAATTTTCTTACAGTTTGGAGGCTTTAAGTCCAAGTTCAAAGTGCCAGGCTCTAGGGGCTGGGGGAAAGCCCCTCAACCTTGGGGTCCAGCACTGCCTCCTACTCCTTGCCCACTGGAGCTAGAGGAATCTTTTCACTCAGGCAGCTACTGGCTGCTGACGCTAAGAAGCCCAAGGTCAACACATAAAATGGCACAGTCTCGAAGTTACCAATCCACATGGCAAGCCATTAATTCAAGTCCATTTTAAGTCCCAAGGTTGGCAGAGTATGGCAAACTGCTTAAGATTGACATGGCTACATGCAGGGTCCAAGCATGCCACAAGCTAGAGACCATTTCCCAAGGCTGCTGCTTAAATATAGGAAGCAGACCACATTCCCTAAGGCAGCCACTAGCTGCTAACAGTAGATTCCACCATGGAGTTGATGACCAGTCTCACCATGGGAAATACTACATCCTTCTGCCCAGCCACTCAACCAGGCCTAGCCAAGTTGACACACAAGATTAACCACCACAATTCCACCCCTTGTCAAGTTGGCACCTGTACAGTTGTTCATTGGGTGGCATCTATACAGATCTCTTTCACTGAGTGACTAGTCCCCTAGTTCCTGAGTGGTGACTTTACTTCCTTGGTCTGATGGGCCCCATTCCTCTCCCCCTTGGGCATGGCAGCTCTGCCCCCTCACTCTTGGTCAATGGCTATGGCTCCATACCACTGGCTGACAATGGGAACGGATACAGGTGGTGAGTGTATAAGTACAGCCAATCAGTGAATAGAGGAGCACAGTACCCTACTTATGTAGATAACATCTAAACAAAACAAAGAAAACAAAAAGGACTTGGGATTGAATCGTACCAGGGACACAAAAGACCTCTACAAAGAAAACTATAAAACTACTTCAAGAAACCATAAGAAATCTACTTAAATGGAAAAACATCCTATGCTCATGGATAGGAATATTGAACATTGTGAAAATGTCAATTCTTCCCAAAGCTATCTAAATATTCAATGCAATCCCAATCCAGATCCCATCAACATTCTTTAGGATATGGAAAAAACAATCACTAATTTTATATGGAAAAGAAAGGGCCCTCGGATAAGCAAAGCAGTATTGAAGAAGAAAAACAAAGTAGGAGGTCTCACACTGCCAGATCTCAAAACCGACTATATAGCCACAGTAGTCAAAACTGCCTGGTATTGGTTTAATGACAGATACATA
>NW_006923185.1:43279-44367 GCF_000298275.1 Orycteropus afer afer | reverse complement strand
TTGCAAAATACCATTCGCAAGCCAAAAGAGAAAACATTTCCACTGATTTTCATGGTATAAACATCACAGTTTGTCCTAAAGAAAGACAGTTGAAAATGATGTATTTCTCTTTGGAATTTTCTTCTCTTTTCCTTATATTGACGATACAACATTTAAGAAAGTTTTCCTGTATTTCACGTCACAATTTTTGTAGAAAGCAGGGCTTTTCATCCTTTTAGCGTTAAGGGTCTAAGAATCCCATTCATTTTAAAGTTTCCTGCTGTGGAAATCATCACCAGGTATAAATAAACGTTGTAGCTTTGTTAATGTAATTCAACTGACAGCCTTTCTAAGAAGATTGTGTGTCTCTGCGAAAAACCAATGGAACTTCATTGAAGAAAGTGTAACGCTATGAAATATATTTTTGTAACTTCCTTTTCCTTTTCTTTAACATTCCCTTGGGAACCTTGTTTCAGGTCAGATATAGAGCTCAGACATCAGTTTGATAAGCGGTCAACAATGACTTTCTGTGAAAAGAAATCACACTGAGAACCGCAATAATCCAAACAGATGAAATCAGTTTGCCTGGTATAAAGAGGACTCCATTTCCCCCTCCCCTGCCTTCCCAGTCCAAGAAGTCTCAGGCTTGTCCAGAGCAACAGTAGGAAGTTCAAGGGCCAATACTCTCTTTGAAGATTGACATGGCTATATGCAGGGTCCAAGAGTGCCCCAAACTAGAGACCATTTCCCAAGGCTGCTGCTTAAATATAGGAAGCAGACCACATTCCCTAAGGCAGCTACTATCTGCTAACTGTAGATTCCACCATGGAGTTGATGACCAGTCTCACCATGGGAAATACTACATCCTTCTGCCCAGACACTCAACCAGGCCTAGCCAAGTTGACACACAAGCTTAACCACCACAGTTCCACCCCTTGTCAAGTTGGCACTTGTACAGATGTTCATTGGGTGGCATCTATACTGATCTGTTTCACTAGGCGACTAGTCCCCTAGTTCCTGAGTGGTGACTTTACTCCCTTGGCCTGGTGGGCCCCATTCCTCTCCCCCTTGGGCATGGCAGCTCTGCCCCCTCACTCTTGGGCAATGGC
>NW_006923185.1:41467-41999 GCF_000298275.1 Orycteropus afer afer | reverse complement strand
AAAATTGTCCCTCAAATATGATGGTGAGATTAGGACATTTCCAGATAAGCAGACATGAAGGGAACTTCTTAAAACCAGACCAACCTTACAATCGATGCTAAAGGCAGTCCTGTGGACAGAGAAACAGCAACAGCAAATAACAACTGCAAGATGAAACAGACTGTTCCAAACTTGGGAAGAAAACTATAAATCACAGGGAATTCTCAAAGGAAAAGGATAAACCTTCACATCAAGATAAAAAAGAGGATGAGTAAAAATATGTTGGGAGCTCTGATGGGGTAGTGCCTAAGGCATTTGACTGCTAACCAGAAGGCTGACAGTTCAAACCCACCAGCCACTCCTCAGAAGGAAGGTTGGGCAATCTACTTCCATCTTGATATCACCTTGGAAACACAAAGAGGGGTCTCTATGAGTCAGGTCCAACTCCACGGCGGTGAGTTGGGTTTGGTTTAGTACAAATATGTAGCAAATACTAAAACAATAGCAATGAAGGAAGTGATAACACAATTCATAAACAAAATGAGCTCAGCAC
>NW_006923185.1:39477-40691 GCF_000298275.1 Orycteropus afer afer | reverse complement strand
AACAACAACAACAACAACATTGGTGAATGGAGGCATGGCCATCCCTCACTCCCAACAACCTTCTAGGCCAGCAGGAATCCCATCCCAGTCTGTGTGCTTGGACAGAGACTGGGTGCCCTTACTTGTCCTACCCCGCCCAGATTTTTTTTTCTTTTTTTAGTTTGTTTCTTTGTGTCTGTTTTTAAACTACTACTATTATTAGGAGCTCTGGTAGCATAGTGCCTAAGGCATTTGATTGCTAACTAGAAGGCTGGTAGTACAAACCCACCAGCCATGCCTCGGAAGTAAGGTTGGGCAATCTACTTCTGTAGTGATACCACCTCAGAAACACAAGGAGGGGTGGCTATGAGTCTGATTCGACTCCACGACAGTGCGTTTCATCTGGTTTATTATTATAATTACTTTTGTCCTTTTTATCATGACTCTTTTTATTCCCTTCCCAGGTTCTAGTTTTCATCTTTTGTTCTTTTCCCTGATCCTGGTTCCAATTTTTTTTTTTTCTTTCTCATCGTTAACCCCATTATTTTTTTACTCTTTGCATTTTCCCATGTTTTTCTTTATTATTCTCCTTCTCTACCTTTTTTCTCTTATTGTCTTCTCCCTAGATATTGCATTTGTTTTGTTTTGTTTTTGCCTTTTTTCTTTTTTTGTTTACTGTTCCTATGTAAAAACATGGTATGTTTTTGGTCTATTTGGTTTTACTTTTTTGATTGTTGTTAAATTGTTATTTTTCTGTAGCTGAGTGGGACAAAGTAACAGAACCCACACGAAAAAACTACACCCACACCTCCTGCAGCTCCACTTACTGAGTGAGAGCCACACTTCCTTCTCCTCCAACTGGCCAATGATAAACAACCACCAAGAAGAGCCTGACTCACCTTTAGCTAGTCTTCACAAATAGTTATCAATCCACACAAAGAAGCAAGATAAAGTGTTAGAAACAAGGGAGAAGGATACAGACCCAGAATACATCCCTGAGGAAGAAGCAGCATTCAAACTACCTGCTAAGTAATTCAAAGGAATTGCATTTAAGTATCTTCAAAGGATTGAGAGACACATCAAGGACAACACAGACAAAACCCCAGAAGAATTTCACAAGAAAATACAAGAACAAAATGACAAAATGAATTAAAATCTAGAAATGATTCAATATCTACAGGCAGAAACCCAGAAGATTAATACTAAATTGTCAGAAATAGATAACACATTGAAAG
>NW_006923185.1:32946-33778 GCF_000298275.1 Orycteropus afer afer | reverse complement strand
GCAGGCCGGTCCAGAGCCCCAGTGTGAAGGTCAAGGGCCACGACTCATCTTCTCATTTGCGTAACCATAATGCATTGCGAACCATAGCTCTTGTTTAAAGAGGAAAAGCTTAAGGTTCCTTTGGAATCTGTTATTTCTGATCTCAAGGAATGAGATTCTCTTCACGCCATTGCCTGCAAGAGTTGCTGTAGGTATTTGCATTTGGGGTATAATTTATACCCTAAGTCCACTAGGATTCCACTTCCCTGACCTTTGTGGCTCCCAAGTTAGGGGCATTTTCCTTTTTCTTCTTACTGACTGGATCTTAGTGCTTTACACTGAAGAATTGTGCAGAGGGAGAAAAGCACACATGAAACTGCCTAATTTTAGAGGCTCTGTTTCTATAGGCCTGGAAGTGTTTCGTTAAATACTAGAAATTGCTTTGTTTTGACCCTAGTTGTCTGTCTCTTCCCACCTCCCGCCACCAGGAGTTTAAGTAATATCTAAGTTTTTGCCCAGGAGGTATGGGGGGCAGAGAGCATTAAAGCATTGGGCTGCTAACCTGTGAAGGTTGTTGGGAGGAAGATGAGGCAGTAAGCTTCCTGAAGATTGACATGCTTGGCCACCCTGTCGGCCAGTTCCACCTTGTCTTAGTGCGTCACTGGGAGTCAGAATCCACTTGATAGCAGTAGATTTGGGGGTAGGTTCCGACAGGAATTGCTGATCAAAGAGAAGCACATCGTCCACTTCTCCTTTCTCTAAGGCCCATATTTGCTTTTTCCTGAGTCACGGTACAAGTGTACCCTCCCCCCAGCTGTATGTCCATGTTCCCACTGTGTCATATGCTCATACT
>NW_006923185.1:24778-32404 GCF_000298275.1 Orycteropus afer afer | reverse complement strand
ATACATTCTGTTTTAGGGCAACAGATACAGTTGTCATGTGTCAGCAAGAAAAACTTGAGATAAATAACAGCATTGTCTCCATAGATTGTGGTCTATCTCTAGATAACTTTGTTTACATAGAGATCCCTTATGTAAAGATAGTATCTGGCTGGGTTCCCCAGAAGCAGACCTGAAGACTAAGGTTTTATACATATTTAGGAGGTGATCACCAAAAAGAAGCGGAGAAGTAAAATAAAAAAGGCAGTCAATACATAGTGTTTTAATGAGTGGTTACCACCAGGAGCAACCTGGACTCAGAACATACCTTGTTATATAAGCAAGATTCAGACAGAGTCTGTTTCACATGCACATAGAATTAAATGCATGATACCTGCAGTTGGAGAGGAGGAAAAAAAAACAATTTCTAATATTTTACAAGACCTTATCAGCCCTGTAGAAACAGGGCCTCCAAAAATTAGGCAGTTTCATGTGTGTTTCTCTCCCTCCGCACAAGTCTTCAGTGGAAAGCACCAAGACTCAGGCGGTAAGAAGACAAACGAAAATACCGCTAACTTGGGAGCAACAAGGGCAAGGGAGGTGGACTCCTGGAAGACATAGGGTGGAAATTAAACCCCAGATGCAAACACCTACAACAGCTCTTGCAGGCAATGGCGCGGAGACACTCTCATTCCTTGAGATCAGAAATAAGAGATTCCAAAGATACCTTAAGGTCCTTCTCTTTAAACCAGAGCTATTGTTCGCAGTGCATTATGGTGATGCAAATGAGAAGAGGAGTCTTGGCCGATGAATTTCACACTTTCCCTCTGGTCCAGCCTGCAGACTTCTTGGGCGGAAGAGTGGTGAGAGGGAAACCCAGGCCTCAACTTCCCCGGGAATCGGATTTGATCTGTTGAGTTCATCGGGATTTGGAGTGTCATTTCTTTGGCGGAATGGTTGTGCTGACTGCTTACCAAAATAATGTCTGAGCTCTACATGGGCCTTTGGCACTGCGCCACCAGATCTCCTGACAGGAAACAGGGTTCACAATATATTCCAAGAGTGCACAGCTCACAAGTAATTTCACAAAAGGACTAGGTACTGATCACCTTACTGTGCATATCAGCAGTGCTTTTATACAGGGACTGTGTTGTGAGGCCCCTGTGGGTTGGGGTGAACCGCCACATTTGGTGAGAGTTGTTGTTAGGTGCTTTCGAGTCAATTCCCACTCACAGTAACCCCATGGTTACAGAGAAGAACATACTTGTAGGGATTTCTTGGCTTAACCTTTATAGGAGCAATGGCTTCCCTGATACACCACTTGGGGCTTAACCATTAGCACCCCCCGTGAGCCGGAATGAGGGAAGACAACAGCGCTCGGCCACAATCTGAAATGGAAAATAAAAAGTAGTGGTGAAAGTAATGCGTTTTCACCTGTGATGTGCGCACAGAAGTAACACTCACACGAGTAACACTCACACACGGGAAACTAGCGCGTGAGGGGGCGCCATCGTCTCATGCACACATTGTTTCCTGGAAAATACAGTGTATTATTGTGAGTGATAGAAGGAGGTACGGCTGGAATGCTCCTTAGATACAAGTGTGGCCAGACTTTGTCTCCCATATGTGGTCCTGTTGTCAGATCGGACCAGTCCCTGGGAAAGGATATAACGCTTGGTAAAGGAAAGGGTCACCATAGAAGGGAAGACCCTGAATGCGATGGATTGACACAGTGGCTGCGGCGATGGGCTCAAGCGTAGCAAAGGCTGTGATGACGGCCCAGGACCGGAGAGCGTGTCGCTGTGCTGTGCAAAGGGTCTCTGTGAGTGAAAGCAGACTCAACGGCCCCTACGAACAGCAACACAGAAGCACGAAGACGGAACCGGTCGGAGTGCAAGATGGAGGGTGCCGAGCAGTGGGACTCAGGATGGGAAGGACAGCCAGGTAGGCTGATGGGAAAGCCTTTGGCAATGTGATTTCTAACATTAAGTACGTGCGTCATTAGATTAAAAAAAAAAAACTTTAAATAAATTGTACCCACTTTTGGTGAGGGTGTTGGGGGAAATAAGCATGCCAACACTGCTGAGGGGAACACAATTTGCAGACTCTTGAGGGGTGCCAGGTGGGTAGCACATGAGCAGGACCTTTACTCCAGCGTTTCCACTTTGGGAATTTGTTCTCAGGAAGTCATTGGACAAGCACTGCTTGCATGATAGACAAGAAAAATTGGAAACCACCTGCAAGCCCTCTGCTAGTGTTTTCATTTAAACGAAAGTGAGGGTCAAACATTGAACTCTGAAAATACCAGGAGCCTATGAGCATATGAGGGAGCGCTGGTGGTGTAGTACCTAAGGCAGTAGACTGCTAACCAGAAGGCTGGCGGTTCAAACTCACCAGGCACTCCTGGAAAGGAAGATGGGGCAATCTACTTCCGTAGTGATACCGCCTGGGATGCGACTCCACTGCAGTGAGTATGAGCATATGACACAGCGGGAACGTGGACATACAGCTGCGGGGAGGTTACACTTGTACCGTGACTCAGGAAAAAGCAAATATGGGCCTTAGTGAAAGGAGAAGTGGACGATGCACTTCTCTTTGATCAGCAGTTCCTGTCGGAACCTGCCCCAAAATCTACTGCTATCAAGCGGATTCTGACTCCCAGCGACCCTCTAAGACAGGGTGGAACTGGCCCATAGGGTGGCCAAGGCTGTCAATCTTCAGGAAGCTTAGTGCCTCATATCTCTCCCAACAACCTTTGTAAGTTAGCAGCAGCCCAATGCTTTAACATACTCCGCCACCAGAGCTCCGCAGCAAACACTTAGAAACTACATGAGCTTGGGAGCGGGGCGGTGGAGACTTACAGCTAGCAAGAAAATAAAGCTATTTCTAATATTTCACAAAGCATTATGAGCTCTGTTAAAACAGGGCCTCCAAAAATTTGGCAGTTCTCTACGTGTTTCCCTCTGCCTGTACAAATTTTCAGTGTAAAGCACTAAGACTCATACAGTAAAAAGAGACTAAAAATGCAACTCACTTGGGAGCCCCAAGGGCCAGGGAAGCGGAATCCTCATGGATTTAGGGTGGAAATTAACCCCCAAATACAAATGCCTACAGCAGCTCTTGCAGGCAATGTGGTGAAGAGAATCTCGTTCCTTGAGAAAGAAATAAGAGATTCCAAAGAAACCGTAAGGTTTTTCTCTTTAAACCAGAGCTATTTTTCACAATGCATTATGGTTATGCCAATGACAAGAGGCGTCTTGACCAATGAATTTCTCACTTTCGCTCTGGAGAAAACTGCAGACTTCTTGGGTGGAAGAGGGGTGAGGGGAAACCCACGGGGAAACCCAGGCCTCAGCTTGCCCGGGAATCGGATTTGATCTGTTGGGTTCATGGGGATTCAGAGTCATTTCTTTGGCGGAAGGGTTGTGCTGACCGCTTACCAAAATAACGTCCGTGCTCTACATGGGCCTTAGGCTCTTACGCCACCAGATCTCCTGACAGGAAACATGGTTCACAATATATTTCGAAATGAAAAAGAAAAGGCAGGTTACAAAAATAAACTTAGCGGGATTGCGCTTCTTCTTCCCCAAATGCACGTGCTATGTGCGTGGGGGGCAGGGACAGGAACACCCCAAAAGAAACCGAGCGCACTGCCATCCAAGGCATCTGACTCACATGGACCCAGTAGGTCAAAGTACAAAGCTGTCGATCTCTGTCATGGCCATTGAGTCGATTCTGACCCTTAGCGACCCCCATGGGTTTCCCAGGTGATTCCACTCTGCCACCTGGTGGTCCACAGTCAGCAAACACAATCTTCTTGGAAAGGCTGACAGTTGAGTTGCATTAACAAAGCTACTACATTTGTTTATACTTGGTGATGATTTCCTCAGCAGGAAACTTTAAACTGAACAGGCTTCTTAGATCCTTAACTCTGAAAGGATGAAAAGCCCTGCTTTCTACAAAAATTTTGATGTGAAATTTAGGAAACCTTTCTTAATGTGGTATCATTAAAACAAAGAAAAGAAAATTCCAAAGAGAAATACATCATTTTCAACAGTCTTTCTTTATGACAAATTATGATGGTTATACCATGAAAATCAGTGCAACTGTTTTCTCTTTTGGGTCCCAGATGGAATTTTGCAAAATGTCTATCAAGGAAATAATTTTGAGAGTATTCCTTCTTATGTTCTTTTTTATGGTTTCATTATTTTCATTGTAATTAATTCATTCACTAAGTACATTTACAGGCACGTAGCTAGCAAAGAAGATACAATCAGAACACGTATTTACCAAATGCTCACTGGAGACTAGGGGCTCTAGTGTAATGGTTACAACATTTTGCTGCCCACCAGATGGTTGGGAGTTTGAGCTCTGTCCAGGGAAGAAAGTATCAGAGACTGCCTGAGGGCAGGGAATTTGATTTTGGGGTTCGGATTCAAGAAAACATTAAGATTTTTGTTTTCACCACACAGAAAACACAACTCAAACATTTTACTTGGGTTTCTGGGCAAAGACAGCCATTCCAACCAAAAAGAAACATCTAAGCAGATGTATATTATGCACACAGAACATAAAAAAGCTCTTTTTCAATCATTACCTTAACTGTCCTACTTTTTTTGTTGTTGTTGTTGTTGCTGTTGCAGTTTTCAATTGTGATTTGGGTGAAAGTTTACCTAGTAAATTCATTTTCCATACAGCAGTTCATCCACATTTTGTTTAATGACATTCATTGGAATCCTCACAGTGTAACAGCTCCCTTCCCCCTTCTTCTCTGTGGTAACCTTTTCCCTGGGTCCTTCTTTCCTATGCATTCCTGCCCTCTGAGCTAGCACCCTGTGCACATACTGCCCTTCTGCTCTCCCACGATTGATTGTTCTAAGGAGTGTACCTACCTGACGTAAATGGTCACCTTATATGCCTGTCTGTTATTTGGGTGGAAGCCATGGGAGTGAGTTGAATTCCAGGCTCGAAGGGTGACAAGGGGCCATAATCTCTGGGATTTCAGCAGGCTCTGTCAGACCAGCAAACCTGTTTTTTTTTTTTTTTCTTTTTGATTTTGACTTTTGTTCCATATTTTTCTCCCATTCTATCTGTGATCTCCAATTTTGATCCCTTTCCGAGTGGTTGGCAGTGGTAGCCGGGCACCATCTAGTTTTCTGGACTCAGTGTGGTATAAGCTGAAGTTCCCATGGTCCCCTAGTCCCTTGTACTATTTGTTTCCATGAATCTTTGATATTCTTCACTCTTCTTTTCTCCAGAGGAGGAGAGACCAATCATTGCATCTTAGATGGAAGCTCACAAGCTTTTAAGACCCCAGTCACTACCCACCAAAGTAGGATGCAGAAAAATGTTCTTGTGTAGTATGTTAAGCCAACTGAGCTTGATGTCCCCCGTGATTATGGTCCTGAGCCCACATGTCCAACAACTTGCTCCCTCAGGGTGGTTGGCTGTGGCAAGAATTTATCAGACCTTTGCCTCCTGTTAGTCCTATTTATATGGACATTGTTATAGCACAAACAAATACATATGCAGAAATATCATTTGGTAGACCCTCAACGAGATAGGTTGACACGGTAGCAGCCATGATGGGCTCAGGTACAGCATGGATGGTGAGGATGCTGCACAGCTGCACAGTGTGTCCTTCTGTTGTACATGGGGTCATTAGGAGTCAGAGCCTGCTCGTCAGCACCTAACAGCGACAACAACAACACCACAAACTTATAGGTTATAAGTATATTCCCTTTTGCTTAGACCTATCGGATCATTCAGCCTGTCTACCCATGTATCTACCTGTAGATAAATGTTTATTACTAACAGTGCAGTATTGTGAATGTGAAAGTGTTTATCTTTGTTGTGTGTAACTCTTGTGCACTTCTCAGTGTCTTCCTTTTCCTCAGTGTCATGGTGTTGGTCCTTTCCTTTTGGTATATAGCCTTTCCTTCAACCCGAGTCAATGAGCTCTGATGGTGTAGTGGAGAAGGCATTTGGCTGCTAACCAGAAGGTTAGTGATTCAAACCCACCAGCGGCTCCACAGCAGGAAGATGGGGCTATCTAATGCTGTAAGATTTGCAGCCTTGGAAACCCAATGGGGTCGCTAAGAGCCAGACTTGATGGCTAAGATCCAGATGGATGGATAAACTCCAGTGAGTTTAGTTCTTCATTAAAAAAACAAAAAATCCAAATCAATACTTGTCTTTTACCTATCGGTTTTCCTGCCCCCCCCCATCCCCGGTAACCAATAAAGACTTTCCTTCCAGATATAAACAATTCCTTTGATGTTTTACAACAATAGAAGGACACAATATTTTCCTTCTGTGATTGACTTTTTTCACTCGGCATAGGAGCCTCCAAGTTAATCCATGTTATGAGGTGTTTCAATGATCCTACATTATTCTTTAGTGTTGCGTGGTGTTGTTGTTGTTAGGTGCCATCGAATCATCTCTGGATCATAGCGACCCTGTGCACAGCAGAACAAAACACTACCTGGTCTTGTGCGAGCCTCACTATCCTTGCTATACCTGAGCCTATCGTTGCGGCCACTGTGTCAATCCATCTCCTTGAGGGCCTTCCCCTTCTTCATTGACCCCCCACTTTACCAAGCATGACATCCTACTCCAGGGAATGGTTCCTTCCGACAACATGACCAACGTAGGTGAGATAGTCTGGCCATTCTCATTTCCAAGGGACCCGGAAGCCCCGGGCAGGAGAGGGAGGGGAAATAACATAGCTACTGTTATGGAGCTCTGGTGACACAGTGGTTAAAGCACTGGGCTGCTCACTCATCTGCTCATTTGCATAACCATAATGCACTGTGGACAATGTTGAAGATAAAATTGTATGGTTTCTTTTAAACCTATAATCCCAAAGAATGAGATTTTCTTTACACAGTTGACTGGAAGAGCTGCTTCAGGTACCTGAATGGGGTTACCCTCCACCCTGTGTATACTAGGATTGCAGTTCCCTGGGAATTATCATTCCAAACTTGGTGGTCTGCTTTTGGTTCTCTTCATATTCCTTAAATCTTTCACCTTTAAGTAACAATTTCTGTGGCGGGCAATAAATTCGAATCCTCATCCAATTTTTGGAAGTCATATTTTTCCAAGGCTTGCGTTATTCCTAGATGAGGAGCTCTGTGTTCCAGTGGTCAAGCATTTCGCTGCTAATCCGAAGGTCAGTTGTTCAAACCCTCCAGCCACTGGGTGGGTGAAAAATGAGGCAATCTGCTTCTATGGAGATTTGCAGCCTTGGCAACACTGTTGTTGTTAAGTGCTGTCAAGTCAATTCTGACTCATAGTGACCCCATGTACAACGGAACGAAACACGCCCCGTCATGCCCCATCCTCACAATCCTTGCTACACCTGAGCCTATCGTTGCGTCCACTGTGTCAATCCATCTCGTTGAGGCCCTTTCCCTGTTTCTCTGACCCTCCACTTTACCAAGCATGATATCCTTCTCTAGGCACCGGTCCCTTCTGACAACATGACCAAAGTAGGTGAGACAAAGTCTGGCTGAACTCACTTCCAAGGAGCTTTCCAGCCGCACTTCTTCCAGGATAGAGTTCTTTCTTCTGGCAGTCCTTGGTACTTTCAGTATTCTTTGCCAAGAACACAATTCAAAGGAATCCATTTTTCTTAGGTCTCCCTTATTT
>NW_006923185.1:23733-24328 GCF_000298275.1 Orycteropus afer afer | reverse complement strand
TTAGCTCAGCATACAGATTGAATAAGTTTGGTGAAGGGATACAATCCTGACCCATGCCATTCCCTCTCACCCTCCTTCCCCTCCAAGAAGGCTGCGAGAAGGCTTGTCCAGAGTTACAATGCAGTTCAAGGGCAAAGCTCATCTTCTCATTTGCATAACCAGAATGCAGTGGGAAGAATAGATATTGAAGAAAAAGATTTTAAGGTTTATTTTATACCTATTGTCTCAAAGAATGAGTTGTTCTTTACACAGTTGACTGCAGGCACTGTTGCACAGATTGCAACTGCAATTATTTTCCACCCTCAGGAGCTCTAGTGGTGTAGTGGTTAAGGCATCTGGCCGATAACCAGAAGGTCGCTGGTTCAATCCCACCAACCCTTCTGCAGAAGCAACATGAGGCAGTGTGCTTCTGTAAAAATGTACAGCCTTGGACACCCAATCAGGGTCACTATGAGTCAGAATCGATTCCATGGCAGTGAGTTTGGTTTGGTTTTGCGTTTGTACAGAGCTTGCATTGTTATGTGTAACAGAAGTTGTTGCTTTTCTTCCCACCAGCCATTTGTTGGCTTTGTTTTGTTTTTCTGCAGTTTGTACA
>NW_006923185.1:20182-21334 GCF_000298275.1 Orycteropus afer afer | reverse complement strand
TGCACCCAGTCCACTTGTCCATCTGCATTTGAATGGAAGTATTACTACGTCTGACACCAGCATGACTAGCACAGCACATAAAGAAACAACAGCTCCACATAGTGATCTTACAATAATTGCGGTCGGGTCAGTTCTGACTCACAGTGAAACACTGCTGGGCTCATCTGCCATCCTCACCATCGTTACCATCCTTAAATCAGTATGTTGTTGTTATTGTTGTTATGTGCCCTTGAGGCAACCCAACTCATAGCAACCCCTCCTTGGGTTTCTGATAAATTGCCTAACTTTCCTTCCAAGGAGTGGCTGATGGGTTTGAACCGCCAGCCTCCTTGGTAGCAGTCAAGTGCATTACATACCATGCCACCAGAGACTCTGAAATCAGTACATTATACTCAAATAATGAGCAAAATAATAGACACTATTTATACAAGCTCAGAACACAAATAAAATGACTTTGAAATGGCAATTAGTAGTTTAGTGGTACAACCACTTTGTTGCACAACTTTCACAAAACAGAAACTAATCGCCGAGAACCGGTGAAAATAAAAGACACTGCCTATAATTATACTTAGTGAATTCAGCTCTGTATGAACAGAGCTTCCAAAAATTAGAGAAGGACTTTCAATTTTCTCTTTCGGTTCAAGTGTCCTGTGAAACACACAAGACTTACGTGACTGAAAGAGAAAAAGTTATGCTGAGTACCTTGGAGCCACGGGGGTAAGCAACCAGCAATCCTGGTTCGCAGAGGGTGAAAATTAACACAAATGCAAATTCCTGCCACATCACTTGTATTCGATTTTGTCGAAACAAATGTCATTCCTTGAGGTAGAGATTTGAAAGAAACCTTCAAACTTTGTCTTTAAACCGTAGTAATTGTTTCCAGGGAATTATGGGTATGCAAATGAGAAGATGTGTCAGTATGATGATGAGAAGATGCGCCATTGACGTTGAACGTACACTCTAGGTCCATAGCAATTGTTCCCACGGCATTATGGGTATGCAAATGAGAAGATGCGCCTTTGACGTAGAACGTACATTCTGGGTCTGGACAAGCCTCCTTCCGGAAGAAGGCTGGCTGAGGGCAAAGCCAGCTCTCATTTGACCCGGAAATGGGATTGAATCTGTTTGATTCATCTGGGTTCGGAGTGTGAT
>NW_006923185.1:18376-18888 GCF_000298275.1 Orycteropus afer afer | reverse complement strand
GAAATGTGGAGGGGCACTTGTGTTGGGTGCAACGAGGACTGGGTTTCCCCCTGACTCTTCCCCACCACGAAGGCTGAAGGCTTGTTCATAGGTAGAGTATGTAAAGTTACAAGGCCAGGACCCATAATCTCATTTGCATAAAAATAACACAGTGAGAACAATACCTATTGTTTGAAGATACAAATTCTAAGTTGTCTATCAAATCTGTTATCTCCAAGCGTGAGATTTTCTTCACACAATTGATAGGAAGAATTGCTGCACGAATATACGTTGGGGGTTAGTTTCCACCCTTAGTCAACTAGGGTGGCAGTTCTCTGGCCCTTGTCAGAAAGCTGCCAGCATATTTCTTTCCCTTTTGCTTAGTTCTTTTGCTTTTCACAAAAGTTTTGCATGGGATTGAATGAATTGGAGTCCTAAGCCAGCTTTTGGAGGCCTTGCTTACAGAGGGCTTGTGTTACTGCATATAATCCTAGGCATTGGCTTTCTTTCATAAGGAGCTTACTTCTTCCACT
>NW_006923185.1:17411-17870 GCF_000298275.1 Orycteropus afer afer | reverse complement strand
TTTTTTTTTTTTTTTTTTTAGGTTTTTTTGACTTTTTTTTTTTTTTGTTTTACATTATATCTCTATAGTGTATAACTGGGCTAAATAGCATGTCTCTATGAAAAGAGTATAGCCCAAAAATCTGATGTAATTGCCATGAGCAAAATTAGTGCAAAGTGTTTATTGTTAATCACAATAATAGAATGTTCAAAATCTAGCAAAACACTGAAGTAACTTCTAAAAAGGAAGACAAGGAGGACATCTTCATGTATATATTACCAGCGTTTTTTATAAAACAAGAGTTTTACCCTAAGCCTCTGGGTGGCTTCGAACAGCCAGTGTTTTTGTTAGTGATGTTGTTGTTTGATCCCGTCAAGCAGATTCCAAATCATAGTGACCCCATATGTTATAGAATAGAACATCCCTGTAGGTTTTTCTTGGTTTATTCTTAACAGGAGCACATCACTTAGCCATTGCACC
>NW_006923185.1:15354-16223 GCF_000298275.1 Orycteropus afer afer | reverse complement strand
TCTCCCTCTCTATCCAGGATCTCCTACGTAGATCCCCTTCCAAGTGGATGACAGTGGTAGCCGGGCACCATCTAGTTCTTCTGGTCTCATAGTTGGATAGGCCACAGATGGGACGGTGTACCACTGAGCACTGCTTTTGCTGTGTCACAGAGATTTAGTGTGTTGTGCTTCATTCTCATTTGATTCAGTAGTTTTAAGGAACGTGTTATTCAGTTTTCATGTGTTTGTTTTTTCATTTTCTCGTTATCTTCCTGTTATTGATTCCTAATTTTATAGCGTTGTGATCTGAGCAGATGCTTTGTAGTCTTTTGATGTTTTACAATTCCTTGTGCCTTTGTGGCCTAATACAAGGTCCTTTCTGGAAAATGTTCCATGTGGTCAGTGGAGTCAATTTACAGAAACACACTTGGATCCCTGGGTTTGAAAGCAAAAGCAGTCAAAGAGGTGAATAAAACAGTACAAATTGTATGGGAACATTTTTCTCTCTCTTTTTTTGATAACTCACTTCTGCCTAGTCAATTCTGACTCAGCCATCCTTTAGGACAGAGTAGAACTGCCCCATAGGGTTTCCAAGGCTCCAATCACTACAGAAACAGACTACCTAATCTTTGTCTCGTGGAGTAGCTGGTGAGTCCAAACAGCCGAACTTTTGCTCAATAGCCCAATGTTTTATCCACTGCACCACCAGAGCTGCTTGCATTAGGTATTGTTGTTAGGTGCCGTCAAGTCGGCTCCGACTCATAGCAACCTACATGCAACAGAACAAAACCCTGCCCGGTCCTGGGTCAGCCTCATAATGCTTGCTAGCCCTGAGACCATCATTGTACCCACTGGGTCATTCCATCTGCTTGAGGGTCTTCCCCTTTATC
>NW_006923185.1:13510-14596 GCF_000298275.1 Orycteropus afer afer | reverse complement strand
TTCAACAACAGGAGACTTCAAAATGTACAGGCTTCTGACGTGCTTAATACAAAAAGGTTGAAAGTCCCTATTTTCTACAAATACTGTGATATGAAATTTAAGAAAACTTTATTAAATGTGGTATATTAGAAAAAGGAAAAAAAGGGGGAAACCCCAAAGAAAAAGACTCATTTTTGCCCACTATTTCTTTGTCAAAGAGTGGTGGCTTGCATGTTGTTGTGAGGCAGGAGACTATGCCACTGGTATTTCAAATACCAGCAGGGCCACCCATGGTGGACAAGTATCAGTGGAGTTTCCAGAGTAAGACAGACTGGGAGGAAAGAAACGGCTATCCACTTCACAAGAATGAGCTAGTGAAAAACTGCCTGACATATTCCTGGAAAACTTTATGAAAAGCCCTGAAATATATGCAGATGTAGTGTCATAAGATGAGCCCCTCAATTCGGATGGCACTCAAAATATGACTGGGGAAGAGCTGCCTCCTCAAAGTAGATTCAACCTTAATGACGTGGATGGAGTAAAGCTTTTAGAACCTCCATTTACTGATGGGACATGACTCAACTGGGAAGAGACGGCTGCAAACATCCATTAATAAGCAGAATGTGGAATGTATGAAGTATGAATTTAGGAAAATTAGAAGTTGTGAAAAATGATATAAAACACATAAAGATCAATGTGCTAGGCATTATAAGCTGAAAGAGACTGTTTTTGGCCATTATGAATCAGACAACCTTAGGAATGACAAATTGAAGAGGAATGGCGTGGCATTCATTGTAACAAAAATGTTTCAAGATATCTCCTGAAGTACAATGCTGTCAGTGATAGGATAATATCCGTATGCCTACAAGGAGGACTGGTTAATACTACTATTATTCAAATTTATGCACCTACCACCAAACCAAAGATGAGGAAATTGAAGACTTATACGAACTTCTGCAGTGTGAAATTGACCAAAGATGCAATCAAGATGTGTTGATTATTATTGATGATTGGAATACAAAAGTTGGAAGCAAAGAAGAATCACCAGCAGTTGGAAAACATGTTCTTGGTAAGAGAAATGACACCAGAGATCATAGGATAGAATTT
>NW_006923185.1:11848-12404 GCF_000298275.1 Orycteropus afer afer | reverse complement strand
GCCAGTGCCTCTGCCAGGTGATTTCCAAAGCATCACTTTAGGTACTTGCTTTCCATCCCAGGGGCCTGGGAAATGTCCAGGCTGCATGCCACTACTTTAGGAATCCAATCCACACCTTTTCACCCTTAGGTAGGGAGGATAGGACCGAGCAGGCAGGCAGCCCCTGGAGGAGCTCGAACCCTTACCAGGCTGTGCCGTTGGAGGTCTGGAATGCCCACTCAGCTATGACATAAGCTGTGCCATTGGGAGATTGGAAGGCACAGTCATCTGACATGGACAACAATCAATGTACTTCTTAAGGGACCCGGAAGCCCCAGGTGGGCAAGGGAGGGGAAATAACATAGCTACTGCTACGGAGCTCTGGTGATGCACTGGTTAAAGCATTGGGTGCTCACTCATCTGCTCATTTGCATAACCTTAATGCACTGTGGGAAAAGATTACCACAGAGAAGTGGGAAGACAGCTGTCACACTGTGAGGATTCCAATGAATGTCATGAAACAAAATGTGTATGAACTGCTATATGGAAAATGAATTTACTGTGTAAACTTTCACCC
>NW_006923185.1:10218-11148 GCF_000298275.1 Orycteropus afer afer | reverse complement strand
ATCTTTCTTCTGAGGAGTGTCTGGTGGGTTTGAACCGCCAGCCTTTCGGTTAGCAGTCACGTGCCTTAGGCACTATGCTACCAGAACCTGGATGATAGAATTATAAAATTGGAAACCACCTGCAAGCCCTCTACTAGTATTTGGATTTAAACTAAAGTGGTGATTCTGCCACACAGAGGATTGTATAGAAATACATTACATGGTCAATTTCTCACCCACAACATGGCCAAACATTGAAGTGTGAACATACCAATAGCCTGTGAGCATATGACACAGTGAGACCGTGCACATACTGCTGAGGGGAGAGTACATTTGGAGTTGCACCAAAAAACCCAATCAAAGCCACTGCTATCGAGTCGGATCCGACTCATCGCAACCCCTTCTTGGGGTTCCAAGGCAATGTCTCCAAGGAAGTAGATTGGCCAACCTTCTTCCGAGGAGTGTCTGGTGGGTTTGAACAGCTAGTCTTCTGGTTAGTAGTCAAATGCCTTAGACACTACGCCACCAGAGCTCCCTATTTGCACCTGACTCTGGAGAAAAGCAAAAATGGGCATCACTGACATGAGACATTGACTGTGCAATTTTCTTTGACCAGCATTTCCTGTCCTAGGGAACAGAAGATGGCATAAGCACTTATGGAAAAAATTAGAATAGGTTAGTGAAGTGGAAAATAAATATGATATCCTATGAAGGGTGCCCGGGTCACCATTAAAGCATGTCCATAATAGCGTTGTCCTAGACTCATCAAACTACACCCAGTCCACTTGTCCATCTGCATTTGAATGGAAGTCTTACTAGGTCTGACACAAGCCTGACTAGCAAAGCACATAAAGAAACAACAGCTCCACACAGTGATCTTACAATAGTTGCGGTCAGGTCGGTTCTGACTCACAGTGAAACACTGCTGGGCTCATTTGCCATCCTCACCAT
>NW_006923185.1:6397-9726 GCF_000298275.1 Orycteropus afer afer | reverse complement strand
AACAAGGGAAAGTGTTCAGTGCAGATCAGTGAGTAAGCACCAGCCCACCCGTGCTTACCTTGCTCCCGGAGACCTGGTCCCTCTCGGGAGGGTAACAAGGGATTATGGTTATGCAAATGAGAAGATTCGTCACTATGATGATGAGAAAATGCGTCTTTGACTGTGAATGTACACTCTGGGTCCTTAGCAATTGTTCCCACGGCATTATGGGTATGCAAATGAGAAGATGCACCTTTGATGTAGAACTTACACTCTGTGTCTAGACAAGCCTCCTTGCGGAAGAAGACTGGCTGAGGGCAAAGCCAGCCCTCATTTGACCCGGAAATGGGATTGAATCTGTTTGATTCATCTGGCTTCGGAGTGTGATATCTTTTGGCAGAAGGATACTGTTGACCGCTTACAAAAATGATTTCGGGGCTCTGTATTTGCCTTGAAACAAGGTTCACAGTATAATGCTAAATGAAAAGGATGGCATTTAGCATTGCTGTTCTCTTCCACGTTATGTGGGTAGGAGGTCTGGTGGCATGGTGCATAAGGCATTTGACTGCTAAGCATGGGCTGGCGGTTCCAACCCACCAGCCACTCCTCTGAAGGAACACTGGGCAATCTACTTCTGTAGAAATGCTGCCTTGGAAACCCAAGGAGGGGTGGCTGGGAGTCGGAACTGATTCCACAGGAGTGTTTGGTTCTGGTTTGGTTATGTGTGTAGGCCGTGTACATTTCTCCCAGGGCAGGGCTGGTGGGTTGGAACCGCCGATCTTGGAGTCAACAGCCGAGTGCTTTAACCACTGTACCACAAGAGCTCCTCCGTGATAACTGTTGGACTCGTTATTTTGGCTCCCTCCAGTGCCCAAGGCTTCTGAGGATTGTGCAAGTATTGTAACACGGCCTGGGTGTCTCCCTGGTCCCTGGGATGGAAAGCGACCTGGAGTATGTGAAGAGATGCTTTGTGAATCACCTGGTGAATCACCTGTCCGAGGTGGTGACGGTTGGGCCCAGTGACCCGCTAGAGTACCTGGCTCACTGGCACAGCCAGGCTGTAATCTTGACAAAGCAGATGGCCCGCCCGACTTTCTTCCACAAAGCAGCTGGTGGATTAAGAAACACCAACCTGTTATCTCCAAGAGTGAGATTTTCTTCACACAACTGACAGCAAGAACTGCTGCAGGAATTTCCGTTGGGGATTACTTTCCACCCTTAGTGCACTAGGGTGGCAGTTCCCTGGCTCTCGTCGGAAAGCTGCAGCATATTTCTTTGTCTTTTGCTTAGTTCTTTTGCTTTTCACAAAAGGTTTGCATGGGATTGAATGAATTGGAGTCCTAGGCCAGCTTACAGAGGGCTTGTGTTACTGCATATAATCCTAGGCATTGGGTTTCTTTGGTAAGGAGCTTGCTTCTTCCACTATTGTTTTCCTGGTAATTTAGTGGTTGAAGCACTGGATGCTAACCGGAAGGTTGGTCATTCAAATGCAGCCTTGAAAACGCTACGGGCAGTTCTACTCTATTTTATAGAGATGCTGTGAATCACACTTCACTCTATGGAAGTGGGAAATTTTATGGCAATCATTTCACTTGGTTTAATTCTTTATGTAGTTTATTTCACGTGTGTTGAAGGTTGTATAGAAAGAGACAAGTTTTTTCGTTGTTTTTTCACATTATATCTGCATAGTATATAACTGGGCTAAATAGCATGTCTCTATGAAAAGGGTATAGCCCAAAAATCTGATGTCGTTGCCATGAGCAAAATTACTGCAAAATGTCTATTGTTAATCACAATAATAGAATGTTCAAAATCTGGCAAAACACTGAAGTAACTTCTAAACAGGAAAACAAGGAGGACATCTTCATGTATATATTACCAGTATTTTAATAAAACAAGAGTTTTACCCTAAGCCTCTGAGTGGCTTCGAACGGCCAGTGTTTTTGTTAGTGATGTTGTTGTTTGATCCCATGAAGCAGATTCCAAATCATAGTGACCCCATATGTTACAGAATAGAACATCCCTGTAAGTTTTTCTTGGTTTATTCTTAACAGGAGCACATCACTCATCCATTGCACCACTAGATGCTAATCCTTTTTTCTTTTTTAAAGGAACTTTATTGTGATTTGAGTGAAAGTTTTGGTGCTAAACCTTTTGCACCACCCAGGAACCGTGGAATCAGGGTACGCAACAGCAATGTCTTCCACTATCTGAAACGAAAAGAAAAATGAAGGTATAAGTAACACATTTTTGCATCTAAGTTACCCCCTTAAATTACATGCACATGCATGCGATGTCCATGACACACATACAGAACAAACACTTGAGGAGTTTGTCATCACATAATGCACGCATTGTTCGCTTGAAAATATATTATGAGCAGGACCTCCAGTAAGACGACAGAATAGGCAGACAAGCTACATACACTCTCTTCAACAAAGAAAAGAGAAACCAATTGACAGACACAAAAGATAATCCTGGAGCCCTGAGCTTTGAAAGGAAGTGTACAGCAGTGGATTAGGCACCATCTACCAGAAAACCTGAATGAAAGCAGTGAGTACGGAGACAGACAGAGCTGTGGACTGTCAGCTACTCTGACGAGACAAATAACCTGAATATTTCCCAAGGGTGTGGGTACCTGAGAATTGACCTAAAGATCAGTCCTGGTCGCCGAGGGCTGCAGGCGTGACTGCGCTGGTGGTCTATGACTAGAAAGGGAAAAAGCAAGGAGGGAGACAACCTGAGCTGTGGACTTTCAGCTATCTGGAGGGTGGAGCCATTTTGATTGTTTACAAGCTTAGGCCATTTAAGATATTTAAAGTTACCCATGGGACAGCTATTTTGAATGTTTACAAGTGGTGGCCATTTTGGATATTTAAAGTGACCCACGGTGCAGCCATGCAGCCATTTTCAATGTTTCTAAGCAGCAGCCATTTTGGATATTTAAAGTGACAGCATTCTCATTCGGATTCCAGGGACCTAAGAATAGGCTACATTAGTCAAGGACATCAGGGACAAACTGGAGGCTGGCAATTGGAAAGGAGACAGGTGGTGAGTGTATAAGTGCTGCCAACTAGGAGCACCGTACTCTGCTTACGTAGATATCATCCAAACAAAACAATGAAAGTGAAAATTCTGGGAAAGTCACACCAACATACAATCAACAATTAAATATAAACACAAATATCTCAGAGACAACAGAGCATCACCGTCCACACAAAGAAGCAAGATAAAGCAGGAGAAACAAGGACCTGGATATAGACTCAAAACACATCCTCAAGGAAGAAGCAGCATTGGAACTCCCTGATAAGGAATTCAAAATAATTATATTTAGGTACCTTCAATGAACT
>NW_006923185.1:0-5322 GCF_000298275.1 Orycteropus afer afer | reverse complement strand
TCAATGCCGTGGAGTTGGATCTGACTCATAGCAACCGCTCCTTGGGTTTCTGAGGCAGTATCACTGCAGAAGTAGATTGCCCAGTCTTCCCTCCGAGGAGTAGCTGGATGGTTTGAACCGCCAGCCTTCTAGTTAGCAGTCAGATGCCTTAGGCACTATGCTATGAGATACACAGACTCCATAAACAAACAACAACAACCACAAAAAGAAAATATAAATATAAAGAAAAGAAAAGGAAGGAGATAAAATGACAAGAGAAGGATAAAGAAAAAAGACAAGAATGAAACTTTGGGGAAGGGGAAAAACAAAAGAGAGCAAGAACAAAGGAAAAGTAAGGAAAAACTAAAAAGCAATAAAAAATAAGAGTTTTACAAATATTCAAGTGATCAAATTGTCAGGTCTGTTGATACTCCACAACGGTGTGTCTGTGAAAAACGAAGAGCAAAAATGAAGACAGAAAAAAGAAGGGATCAAGCAAAAAAAGAAAAAAGAAAGTGGGGAATGAAAAGAGAAGGAAGTGTGGGAAAAATCATTTAAAAAAAAAAAGAAAAGAAAATTAGTGGCAGTGCACATGGCCAAACAGACAGTGGGGAGCAGGGCACCTGGTTCAGGAAGGAATTCCTGGTACCCAAAATGGCTCCTAGGCCTAGAAGGAGTTCCTGCTGTCCCAAAATGAAGCTGGCTATAGGATGCCTTTCCCAGTAAAAGTTCCTGGCATCCAAAAAGGTGGTTGGATATAGGGTGCCTGGTCCCAGAAGAACTTCCTGCTGCCCCAAAAGGGTGCTGGAGGGGGTCGCCCAGCCACAGAACCAGTTCCTGCCTACCCAGAATGCAGCTGGGGGCAGGGTGCCTAATGTCAGATGAGTTCCTGCTCCCCAGAGGATGACCGGGGCCAGTGTGACTGGACCCAGAAAATGTTCCCTCCAGGACAAAATGCAGCTGGGAGCAAATGCCCTGGTTCCAGAAAGAGCTCTTGCTGGTTCAAAATGTAGCTGTGGGCAGGGCGTCTGGACCCATCAAAAGCTTTTGCTGTCCCACAAAGCAGTTGGGTGGAGGGCTCAGTTCCCAGAAAACGTTCCTGCCATCCCAAGAGGTGGTTTGATTTCAGGGCCCTGGTCCCAGAAAGTGTCCCTAGTGGCTCAAAAGGAGGCTGGGAGGAGGAGACCTAGTTCCAAAACCAGTTTCTGACTACCTACAAGGCTGGTGGCAGGGTGCCTGATCCAGGATGCAATTCCTACTGGTCCAGAATGTGGGTGGAGGTGGGGGGATGTCCACACCTCCATTCAATGGGAGGGGGTAGGATACATAGTAAATTCCTTTTCCATACAGCAGTTCATCCACATTTTGTTCCCTGATATTCACTGGAATCCTCACAATGTGACAGCTCTCTTCCCACTTCTTCCCTGTGGTCACCTTTTTTCTGGGTCTTTCTTTCCTATGCATTCCTGTCCACTGAGCTAGCACCCTGTGCACATACTGCCCTTCTGATGTCCCATGATTGATTGTTCTAAGGAGTGTAGGTATGTGATGTAAATATTCACCTTATATGCCTGTCTATTATTTGGGTGGAAGCCATGGGAGTGAGTTCAATTCCAGGCTCGAAAGGTGACTAGGGGCCATAGTCTCTGGGGTTTCAGCAGACTCTGTCAGACCAGCAAGCCTGGTCTTTGTTATGATACTGAGTTTTGTTCTACACTTTTCTCCCACTATCTCTGGAATCTCCAATTGTGATCCCTTTTTGAGTGGTTGGCAGTGGTAGCCAGGCATCATCTACTTCTCTGGTCTCAGGGTTGTATAGGCCACTAGTCCCTTGGACTAATTGTTTCCATGCTTCTTTGATATTATTCACTCTTCTTTGCTCCAGAGGAAGAGAGACCAATTGTTGCATCTTAGATGGCCACTCACAAGCTTTTAAGCCCCCAGTCACTACTCACCAAAGTAGAATGCAGAAAAATGTCCTTGTGTAGTATGTAATGCCAATTGAGCTTGATGTCCCCCCATAATTATGGTCCCGAGCCCACAGGTCCAACACCTTGCTCCCTCAGGGTGGTTGGCTGTGGCAAGAATTTATCAGACCTTTGCCTCCTGTTAGTTCTATTTATACATTGTTGTAGTACAAACAAATACATATGCAGAAATATCGTTTGGTAGACTCTCAATGAGATAGGTTGACACGGTAGCAGCAATGATGGGCTCAGGTATAGCAAGGATGGTGAGGATGGTGCACAGCTACACAGTGTGTCCTACTGTCATATATGGGGTCATTATGAGTCAGAGCCTGCTTGTTGGCACCTAACAACGACAACAACATCACAAACTTATAGGTTATAAGTATATTCCCTTTTGCTTAGACCTCCCTGATCATCCAGCCTGTCTACCCGTGCATCTACCTGTAGACAAATGTTTGTTATTACTGACAGTGCGGTATTGTGAATGTGAAAGTGTTTATCTTTGTTGTGTGTAACTCTTGTGCACTTCTCTGTGTCTTCCTTTTCCTTAGTGTTATGGTGTTGGTCCTTTCCTTTTGGTATATTGCCTTTCCTTCAACCCGAGTCAATGAGCTCTGATGGTGTAGTGGATAAGGCATTTAGCTGCTGACCAGAAGGTCAGTGATTCAAACCCACCAGCGGTTCCTCAGAAGGAAGATGGGGCTATATAATGCTGTAAAGACTTAGAGCCTTGGAAACCCAATGGGGTCGCTAAGAGCCAGATTTCGTGGCAGTGAGTTTGGTTCTTTATTAAGAACAATCCAAATCAATACTTGTCTTTTACCTGTCTAACAGTTTTCCCTCCCCTCCCATCACATCCCTGGTAACCAATAAAGAGTTTCCTTCCATATGTAAAACATTACTTTGACATTTTAGAACAATAGAAGGACACAATATTTTCCTTCTGTGATTGACTTTTTTCCCTCAGCACATTAGCCTCCAACTTCATCCATGTGATGAGGTATTTCAAGGATTCTACATTATTCTTTAGTGCTGCATGTTGTTGTTGTTGTTGTTAGGTGCCATCGAGTCATCTTTGACTCATAGCGATGCTATGCACAGCAGAACAAAACACTGCCAGGTCTTGTGCCAGCCTCACTATCCTTGCTACACCTAAGGCCGTGGTTGTATAATGGTTAAGGTCTGTCTCCTTAAAGATTCCAGCCAAGAAAACCCTATGGGGCAGTACTACTCTGTGACACATGGGGTCACTATGAGTTGAAATTCACTGTGCGGCATTTAACAACAACAACACTAAGCAAAAGTTGGAGGTTGGAATCGACCCAGATGTACTTCTAAGACAGTCCATTCATAAAAGCTATGGCAATACGAAATGAAGATGTCCATGGCATATTCTCTTCTAGAAATTACTTTTGTGTGTTGTCCAGATTTTGAATATTCTGTTACTGTAACACTTTGCACTAATTTTGCTCATAGCACCAATACCAGATTTTTGTGCTACATACACTCATTTCATAGGCTAAATAGAGAGAGTTCAATTACAAGCCTGAAGGGTGACCAGGGGTCATAGTCGCAGGGGTCTCGCCAGGCTTTATAAGAACAGTAAACTTGGCCTTCTTTATGATTTTGAGTTTTGTTCCACATTGTTCTCACACTCTATCCAGGATCTCTGGCACTGATCCCTTTCTGAGTGCTTGACAGTGGCAGCCAGGCACCGTCTAGTTCTTCTGGTCTCATGGTCACGCAGGCTGAGGTTCACATGATCCAGTAGTCCCCTGATCCAAGGAAATTTTAAAATTCATTTTTTAATATCTTCTATTACCCAGTGGTTTTAAGGAGAGTGTTATTCAGTTTCCATGTGTTTCTTTTTTCCTTGATCTTCCTATTGTTGATTTCTAATGTTATAGTATTGTGATCTGAGAATATGCTTTGCACTATTTTGATGTTTTCAAATTTCTTGTGACTTGCTTAGTGACTTACCATAAAGTCTATTCTGGACAATGTTTCATGTGCTCCAATTGTTTAAGTTCTAGAAGCATATTTGGAGCCATGGTTTTTAAACAAAAAGCAGTGACAGAAGTGAATGAAACAGCAGAAACTGGATGTGAACATCTCTCTCTCTCTTTTGTAACCCTCTGCTGTCAAGTCAATGCCAACAGATAGCCATCCATTAGAACGGAGTAGAATTGCCCCATAGGATTATCACAACAAGAGGTTCTGGATGGGGAGAAAAATGTGGAACAAAACTCAAAATCATAAAAAAGAACAGGCTTACAGGTCTGATAGAGACTGGTGAAACCCCAGAGACTATTGCCCCTAGTTACCCTTCAGGCCTGGAATTGAACTCATTCCCATGGCTTCCAACCAAACAATAGACATGCTATAAGGTGAACATTGACACCAGGTAGATACATTCCTTAGAACAATCAACCATGGGAGATCAGAAGCTCTCCTTTAAAGATAAAAGCATAGTCCAGTTTTTGGGATTATTTGCTCAACACACAGATTGATTAAGTATGGTGAAAAGATGCAACCCTGACCCATGCCCTTACTGATTTTAAACCATGCAGTACCCCCTTGCGCTGTTCAAACAACTGCCTCTTGGTCTGTGGACAGGTTCCTTGTGAGCTCAATGAATTGTTCTGGAATTCCCATTCTTTGCAGTGTTACCCACAATTGGTTATGGGCCACACAGCCAAATACCTTTGCATGGTCAAGAAACCACAGGTAAACATCTTTCTGGTATTCTCTGCTCTCATCCAAGATCCATCGGACATCAGCATTGATATCCCTCAATCCGTTCCGTCTTGTGATTCCAGCTTGAATTTCTGGCAGTTCCTTGTCAATATACTGCTGCAATTGTTTTTGAATTATTTTCAGCAAAATTGTACTTGCCTGTGGTATTAATGATATTGTTTGATAATTTCTATATTCTGTTGGATTATCTTTCTTGGAAAGGAGCATAAATATGGACCTCTTTCTGTCGGTTGGCCAGGTAGCTGTCTTCCAACTTTCATGTAAGAAACAAGTGGGTGCCTCCAAGGCTACATCCGTTTGTTGAAACATCTCAGTGGGTATTCCTTCAATTCCTGGAGCCATTCCTCACATGTAATCTGTTGTACTATGCTGGCTTTTGTGTTACCATGATGCTGGAAGCTATGCCACTGGTATTTAAAATACCAGCAGGGTCACCCATGATGGACACGTTTCACAGGAGCTTCCAGACTCGGACAGACTGGGAAGCAGGATGGAGTCATCCACTTTTGAAGATAGGCCACCGAAAATCTTATGGAAAATTTGGTTGTCACTATTCATATAATCTAAGAAATATTACCTCCAAGCCATACACAGCTATATTTATCATAGTTTCTGG
>NW_006923184.1:47091-61150 GCF_000298275.1 Orycteropus afer afer | reverse complement strand
AGGGGTCCACGATTATCTTCTGTGTCTGTGTTAATTGGTTTCCCTTTTCTTTGTTGAAGAGGGTCTGTGCAATCCTTCTGCCTAGTCCGCCATCTTGCCGGAACCCATTTGCTTAGTCTTGTACCAACTCTAAAGAGCCTCCAGTTCTCTGTCTTTGGCCATCAATTCCTTACAGAGTCAGTCTTCTTCCCCTCAAGATCACAAATGTACTTCTCAGCTGTAAGCTACCGTTTAACCCATTGCTACTGCAGTTCAGGGGCTGGAGGACGCTAAAAGAATAATTAAAAGAATAAAAAGTGTTCCATGAATGAAATTTGGGATGCTCAATTATTGACTTTTTCTTTCCAAAAAGAGGATTCAGATGTGCAGCATTTTCTTATATATCCAACCAGGGGACTATTACCACCACCCCCCCTTCTCCACCAATGAAGTATCTCAAGGCACGAGGGTTCAGTGAAACACACTGTGGGAAATGCTGATCCAAGTTTTCACTAAATGGACTCTCTCCAGCTTACCCAGAAAGTACTGGAAGGAACACTGACAGAAGCTTTGGTCTTGAGATATTCAGAGAGCCCTGTGAGGCTGAGCATGCAAGTGTAGACTCTCCCTCTTAAGAGTGCTGTAGGATTGCTTTACAATGCTAAATGAAAATGGAGATGTAAAATAAATGCCAGAGTGTTTGGCTAACAGAAAGTACTTTCTTCATGTTAGACAGTCATCCTAATGCAGTGTCTTTGCATTTGGATTAATATCATATCGTCCTGAAATTTTCCTTGCATGCCTACTGCACAAAAATGGAGCTGGAAGAGGTCCTTTCCCTGCACTTCTTTATCAGTGATATTCATTGCTGGACACCTCTGAAGATCTGATAAGATTCTCATCCCTACCGTCACTACTCTCTTTTTTGTTCTTTTACCTTTTTTAGCTTTTTTTCATTTCAAGAAGGACCCAAAGGATTCCACAATTGTCCTGAATTACTAGAGCATTTTTACTTATGGAAAGGAAAGAGGATGAAGACTCTCCTCCATGCTGGTTTTTATTGTCTCTTCATTTCATTCAGTTTATCATTCACTCAACCAATATTTACTGAGCACATATACCATGTGCCATGCACTGTGCTGTTGTTGTTGTTAGGTGCCGTCAAGTCATCTCTGACTCACAGCAACCCTATGTACAACAGAACAAAACACTGCTTGGTCCTTTGCCAGCTTCACAATCCTTGCTATACCTGAGCCCATTGTTGCAACCACTGTGTCAATCCATCTCATTGAAGGCCTTCCCCTTTTTTGCTGACCCTCCACTTTACCAAGCATGATATACTTCTCCAAGGAATGGTACCTTCTGACAACAGGACCAAACTAGGTGAGATGAAGTCTGTCCATTCTCACTTCCAAGGAGCATTCCGACTTCACTTCTTCCAGGACAGATTTGTTGTTCTTCTGGCAGTCCTTGGTACTTTCAGTATTCTTTGCCAACACCCTAACTCAAAAGCATCAACTTTTCTTTGGTCTTCCTTGTTCATTGTCCAGTTCTCATATACATATGAGGTGGTTGAAAATACCATGGCTTGGATTAAGTGCACCCTAGTCTTCAAGGAGACATCTTTGCTCTTCAGTACTTGAAAGAGGGCTTTTGCAGCACATTTGCCCAGTGCAATATGTCGTCTGATGTCTTGACTGCTGCTTTCATTGGTGTTGACTGTGGAACCAAGTAATATGAAATCTTTGATAACTTCAAACTTTTCTCCAAGATTGGTCAACTTAGAGGATTTCTCAATAACCCAGACAGGAAATGACAGTTGCCTGGAATGGGAGGACAGATGGAAAACAGTGGATTCATTTGTGAAATATTTAAAAATAAATGATGAGATGTGATGCTTAATTAAGTATTGAGAAAAAAGAAAGGAAAGCATTAAAAAAAATGTCTATAACTCTTGCATTTGAAACTAGGAGGTAGAGGTGCCATATCATGACAAGTTGTTCCCAAGTGTTGCTCCTTTATTAGAAGATGCTTTTAGGGTTATGCTTGGGAGAAGGCAAGAGCCTTAGATACAGAGAGATGAGTCCCATTTGTCTTAACAATGTGGGGAAAGAAACAGTTGCAAGTTTGCCAGATAATTGTATTTCTGGTGAGATACATACACCTTAATTAATTAATTAATTAATTAAGCAGTGCTAGAAGGACTTTGAAAACATTAAAATACCCTATTCAAAAGAGGGAGAGCTCTGGTGATGTAGTGCCTAAAGCATTTGACTGCTAACCAGATGGTTGGCGGTGCAAACCCACTAGCCACTCCTTGGAAGGAAGATTGGGCGATCTACTTCCATAGAGATACCACCTCAGAAAATCAAGGAGGGGTCGCTATGAGTCTAATCAACTCGATGGCAGTGAGTTTGTTTTTTTTTTGGTGTTTAATAAAGAGTTATTATTATCTTACGTTGTCAACTCTTCAGATCCTTGATGTATAGAGACAGATGCAAATCACATGAAAAACGACTTGGCAGTGGTGAAGAGGTGAGCTAGAGCATGTTGAGCCTTAGCAATGCTTCAGTTCAGTTTTTAGAGACACCCAGTGACCTGGGTGATTGTATGCATCTGTTGACACACCCAAGCAAAGCTGCTCAATTATGGATCTTCTCCAATCCAATTTGGCTCACAACAGATGATGTTGTGCTGTTCAAGTCAAACTGTGAACCGAACCCTGCCTGAGGCTACAAAAGAGGAGCCAAGAGACAAAGCAAGGAGACTTCCTTAGGAAGGACCCCCTCTGTGCTTGACAAGCTGGGGGTTATTTGGAAATTTCGCTTATCTTTGGATTAGTGGTTACCTTCAAATCCATGAAAATGACTTGGACATTGCAGGAGAACAGACTTTTCCCATGGGACTGTCATTACATTTTGCTTCCAGCTGAGCTGGAAATACCCCCCCAAAAAAAAACCGCTTTGTCTTGCAACGTGCTGTATGACTTTATTCTGTTTGGATTTCCCATCATTTGTAAGGAAATAAACAGCTTTCTTGTGAGTAGTGCATTTGTGGTAGTATAACTATAATCAGTCTCAGTCCTTTTGAGTTTCTTCAGCTTGTCTTTTCATTCCAGTCAGAGGTGCTGGGTTCTGACAGGGCTTTTCTTTGTATATTGATCTTGGTCATAGCAACTAGCTAATAAACTTAAAAATTGTGTGCCAGATTTTTGTTGTGAAGTTGATTATATCCCTCTCTTTGCAAGCTGTTCGAGCATTCTACTTTGGAGACCAGATGGTTTTCCTATCCCCTTGATGTTTTCTTCACATGGATGATTGTTCAGAGATGTTCTAAGGCTGTACCGGGGGTAGTATAGTTTCTATAGATACTCTGGTTAGCATCACGGCATTTATGCCTTCACCAGCATGAAAAGAATATTCAATCTATCAAAATCTGAAAACCACTTAATATAAATGGCCCTATGTGCATTGAAATCATGTGGGAAAACCCCAGGTTTCAAGTAAGCATTAATAAATAATTATCCTTTTGTTAATGCATCCTGCCAATTTTATGATAAGAAAGAGATGATGGATGGTATAACTGGTTCATGAATGTGGCTGCACGTTTCTAAGAATGTTCTTTTCTTGTAATCCCCAAGATGTAAGCTTCCAGAGTACACATGAGAAGCACGCTCTGTCCACACTGTAGAAAGTGCTCAGTGGCTAGTGAAAACATATAGAGAAAAAGCCTTCCCCCAATTAGGTTTAGCACAGAGTTTCAGCCTGTGTATGTCCAGTAACTATCAGCTCACTGATTCAGAATTCTAAACTGGTGATATGGGAGATGACCTTTGATATAGGTGAACGAGAGGACAAACATAGCAGAGCAAGAAGAGTCTTCTCAATGACACTGATTACTTTTATGGCTAAAATATTTAAGGATTCTGGACAAGAGGAGTCATTGGGTGGTGCAAATAGTTGATGCACTCGTCTGCTAACTGAAAGGCACCTCAGAGGAACCTCAGAAGAAAGGCCTGGTTATCTATTTGCAAAAGAAAAAAAAAACAGCCATTGAAAACCCTATGGAACACAGTTCTACTATGATGCACATGGAGACATGGAGTCATGATGAGTCAGAGTTGACTGAGTAGTAACTGAGAGTCTAAACAAAGAAAGTGTTCAGTGAGTTAAAAATAAGTAAATAAGTCCCTAGAATAATATTTAGCTCTTACTAAGCATTCAACTTGACACTTAAGATGTGTCAGTGTCCTTTGGCCAAAGACCACCAGGAACACACCTATTGAGCATATTAATATTGGCTGCAGAGGAGAACACATACCCTGAGGAGTTGTGGGAGTCTCAGTAAGAGGGGGTTGGGAAGGTTAGGATTTGGGCTTTGGCTGGGTAATTCTGGAGAGGCTCTAAGGAAGCAAAGATTTCCTCTAGATCATGTGTTTTCAGAAAGCAAGGGCAATTCTATATGTATTTCAATAAATCTTACCTTTAGAGAGGGCAGACTAGAACAAATCTGAAGTTGGTAAAGATGTAGCAGGGACTCATTTAGTGAGAGGGGTTGTTTGGTATTTTGAGGATTTCAAAGTGACCTAGTTTGAAGTAGATGTTCTCCAACAGAAGAACACATGGCTTAACTGTAAACACCAAGCTAACTTGTAATAGCATTGATGTCTGGATGTAAGGTCAGATTAGTACCAGACATCAGGGAAGATTTGTTTTCTTTCTCAGATGCCATTGGAGATACTAGGAAAGGAACTGGAGCCCCTTTACTCCCCATTTTACAACTTTGTCCATTGCTTCATCATGTAATTGTACATTAGGAAAGTGACTTAAACAAGCGTGCCAGAAACTCAATCTCCCATTAGTATTCCCCTCCTGCTCATCTTCATATTAAGATATATCAGCATTGAATTAGGACAATGATGGAGCAGTTCCTCCATGCACATAAAAACAATGATCAGCCTAGTACACAGGGTCACTGGGTGGCACAAAGAGTTAAGCACTAGACTACTAACTCAAAGGTTGGTACTTGGAACCCACCCCAAGTTTCCTCAGCAGAAAGGCCTGATGAAATGCCAACCACTCAGAAGGCATCAATATTGGAGATCCTGGATAGAGTGGGAGAAAAAATGTGGGACAAAATTCAAAAACATAAAAAAAGACCAGTATTATTGGTTGGATAGAGACTGGTGACACCCCTGAGGCTGTGGTCTGTGGACCCTTTGGGCCTGGATTTGAACTCACTCCCATGGCTTACCTCTCAGGTAAATAATAGAGCGGTCTATGAACTGAACAACTACACAGGGACATGCACTCCTTAGAACAATCAACCATGGGAGATAATAAGGGCATTATTTTCTCAGGGAGAAAGGTAGGGAGGCAAGAATACATAGGTAAGAAAAACACAGGGAAGGGGTAACCACAGGGAGGAAGTGGGAGAAGAGCTTTTACATTGTGAGGATTGTAATCAGCGTCACAAAACAAAATGTGAATGACTGTTGAATGTAAAGCAAATCTGCTTTGTAAAATTTCACCCAAATCACAATAAAAAGTTTTTCAAAAAAGAAGCAGAGCCTGGTGATCTGCTTCCAAAAGATCATAGACACCCTATGAAGCACAGTCCTACTTTGCAACACATGAGGTCACCATGAATTAGAATTGGCTTGAGGGCAATAAGTATTAATAGACATGGATTTTTTTTTTTTTTTCCGGTATCTAGTACTCTGTTAAGAAAGAAAATGTCATTCCTCTAAAGGAGTTTTTACATGAGCTAGAAATAAAAGGGGTGTATATGAGCTAGAACATTGAGATCTGGCCAGTTGTGTGCACATATTGAGAGTATATTCCACTTATACCGCATCATGGAGACAAAAATCTATTTTCTCTAGACTCACCCACTTATATATCTTAAACTGTTAGATGCCAAATGATACCACATTGTAGGTCATTCTACACACACATCTGAGCTCCAAAGTCTAAGAACATTAAATAAATAAATAAAACTTCTAAATGGAAATGTTGTTGTTAGGTGCTGTCATGTCGTCTCTGACTCATAGCAACCCCATGCACAGCAGAACGAAACACCACCAGGTCCTGTGCCAGCTGCACGATCCGTGCTATACTTGAGTCCATCGCTGCAGCCACTGTGTCAGTCCATCTCATTGAGGGCCTTCCCCTCTTTTGTCGACCCTCCACCTTATCAAGTATGACATCCTTCTCCAGGGAATGGTCACTTCTGACATGACCAAAGTATGTGAGACAAAGTCTGGCCATTCTCGCTTCCAAGGAGAATTCTGGCTGCGCTTCCTCCAGGACAGATCTGTTAGTTCTTTTATCAGTCCATGGTACTTTCAGCATTCTTCACCAGCACCACAACTCAAAAGCATCAACTCTTCTTTGGTCTTCCTTATTCATTCTCCAGCTCTGACATGCATACGAGGTGACTGAAAATACAATGGCTTGTGTCAGGGACACCTTAGTCCTTAAGGAGACATCGTTGCTCTTCAGCATCTGAAAGAGGTTTTTTGCAGTCAATTAGCCCAGTGCTATACGTTGACTAGGAGCTCTGGTAGCATAGTGCCTAAGGCACTTGACTGCTAACCAGAAGGCTGGTGATTCAAACCCACCAGCCACTCCTCGGAAGGAAGGTTCGGCATTCCTACTTCCGTAGTGATACTGCCTAGGAAACCCAAGGAGGGGTCGCTATGAGTCGGGCCAACTCGATGGTAAATAACAAAAAACAACAATACGTTGACTGATGTCTTGACTGCTGCTTCCATTGACGTCGTTTGTAGAACCAAGCACTGTGAAGTCTTTGAATACTTCAATCTTTTCTCCATTTATTGTGATGCTTAAATGGAAATACATTTGGTTAAAATGTATAAAATACTTACACCTGGGAGATACATGTATTATAGCGTGGAGCTTTACACGTACAAACTGCACATAGTAGGCATTCACCAAACATGTAATTTATTTAGTTAGTTAAATTTTTTTTTTCACTTAGATCAACTAGAAAAAAGAAGTGAGTTTTTTAAAAGAAATTTTTTTTCATTTTATCTGATTACAATAGTAATACATTCTCAATGTAAAAATATTGGAATAATAAAAAGCTAAGAGAAAAAAAAATTAAAATCACTACCTAGAGACAGTCACTGCTAATGAGGTCAATTATTCAACACTTAGTCAGCAATTACTATGTAGCAGATATGCTGCTAGGGGTCCCTAGGTTGTGCAAATGATTAACATACTCAGTTGATAATTTGAATTCACCCACAGACTCCTCAAAAGAAAGACCTGGTGATCTACTTCAGAAAAATCAGCCATTGGAAACCCTGTGGAGCACAGTTCTATTCTGACACACAGGAGCTCACCATGCATTGGAATCAGCTGGCTTGGTTTTGGGGTTTAGATGTGGTATTAGTTACAGGAAAGATCCTGGTGAATAAGACACAGTTCTTGACCTCAAGGATTTTGTGGTTTCATGGGCAAGACAAGTAAATGAGTAGATAATTAATATACAACTTGGGCAGTGCAATGATAGATATACACACAGCACATTATGACAACAAGGAGGACCACTGAATGTGGATATTGGGGTAAGGATATGGATAAGGGAGACTACTTCCTAGGGAAGTTCCTTATTGAGAGTGTAGAAAATTAAGTTATAAAGGAGCAAAGAGAAACAGACTAAAATGTCACTTGCCAGGGGAAACCAGAATGCAGATTTTTCATGGTGCTCTGCATGGACACATATTGTAATGTTCTGATAAGTTTAACTTCTGATAAGTTTATTGTTCAGAAGCAGAGAGTTTCTCAGTAGTACTATTTCTATGGCCCTGCGTCCTTATACAGAAGCAGATATAGGTTAAGATTTATACTCATAATGATTTTATGCCAAGCTGTTCAGGAGGAGTTTTAAGGATCTAGAAAATATAGTCCAGGGACCTGTGATTCAGATTTTTGATTATATTTTGTCCAATATAATAATTTGTTGGGCTTCTGAGGGGAGGTGGAGATGACATGCACACATACACATACGCACACACACATACACATGTACATGCTGCAGAAGAATAACACTCCTATATTGGGCATTTCTCTCAGCTGGTGTTAGGGACTCTCTCTTGTGATACACTGTCCCTTCCACTCATCCCTCTACAGTCCCCATTCTAATTTTGCCTTTATAATTGCCATTGTTCATCAGGATTCCTTCAAGGAAAGAGTCCACAGCAAATGCCCTTTGCAGGCAGGTATTAATCAAGCTTCATTTGTGAGGCAATAAGGAAGAAGCAACACCAGGGAGAAAGTGATTATGAAAGAAACCTGCAGAAAACAACAGTGAGTGCTAATAGTCACTTAGAAAATGTGTGTGTATGGAAGATGTTTTAACAAAACCATTTCAAGATATTTAAACATGGATCCCTGAAGGCTGTTAGCTCTTAGTCCAGGCTAATTAATACATGGGAGAGGTTTTACTTCAGAGAGATTTCTAATGAGAAAAAATTGCAAATAAAATACTCACATAGATTACACATGATGACCTAGAAAAATGCATCTCTCGTCTCTATCAAATGCAGTGAGGTGAGAGAAAGTCTTTCACGGATGCATTTCTGTGAGGATTGGGTTAGCTGTTGTTGCTCCAGACAAATATCAGGGACTTACAACATGGTAGCGGTTGCCACAGTTGTCAGCATTAGGAAGAGGAACACTGGTCTCCGGGAATTTATTACTGAGAGACAAGTCTGAAGTCCCAGCTATCTTCTTTCTATAGTTTTTGTCTGTTATCTGGTGCTGCTATTACAGAAATACTACAAATGGGTGGCTTTAACAAACAGAGATGTATCTTGTCACAGAAAGCTAAAAGTCCAAATTCAGGGTGCCAGCTCTTGGGAAAGGCTTTCTCTCTTGGCTCTGGAGGAAACATCCTTGTTTCTTCTGAGCTTCTGCTCCTCAGTGATCTTCATGTGACTTGACATTTATCTTTCCCTCATCTGTACTTTTTTTTTGCTGTTTGCCTAATCTGCTTTAATATTTCAAAAAAGATTGACTTACGACACACCCTACACTAATACTACCTCATGAACATAACAAAGAAACCCCATTCCCAAGGGGATTATAATCACAGGTATTAAAACAAAACAAACAAACAAACTCACTAACATCAAGTCAATTCTGATTCATAGTGACCCTCCAGGACAGAGTAGAACTGCCCCATAGGGTTCTCAAGGTTGTAAACCTTTACAGAAGCAGACTGCCTCACCTTTCTTCTGCAGAGCAGCTTCTGGGTTTGAGCTGTCAACATTTTGGTTAGCAGCCAAATAGTTTAACCACTACACCACCAAAGCTCCTCACCATAGGTATAGGAGTTAGGATTTACTACACATATTTCGGGGGGACACAATTCATTTCACACAATTCAATAATAGCTTCCAACCATTGACAATGGTGACTTTAACCAACCAGCTGCTGTCAAGTAAGCTGCAGCTCTTGGTGACCCCATGTTGTCCAAGCAGAACTGGGCCCTGGAGAGTTTTTGATGGCTGATTTTTTTGGAGTGGGTCACTAGGCCTTTCTTCCAAGATCAGCTGGGTGGACTCGAACTTCTAGCCTTTTGGTTAGCAGCTGACTCTGTGAACAGTTTGCCCCACCCAGGAATCCAAAGATTGGGCAAAAATAAGCCATAGGGTACCCAAGAGAGAAATGAGAGCTAATTACCAGAAAATGAGAGTAATGCTTTTTCTGAGCTATTTTCCTGAGGGAGAGGATATAGGCCAGGAAGCTGTGGAGTGCCAGCTTTGACCACAGGAAGCAAAAGTTCATTGACATTTATCCTTACTCAAACTGTAGTCCTTGCATCAGCAGCTGTATCACCTGAGAACTTGTTAGAAATACAAACTCGAGATTCCCACCTTAAACCTTTTAAGTCAGAAACTCTGGGGATGAGGCCAAGGAACCTGTGTTACAAAATACCCTGCTGTCATTCTGATGGTCACTAAAGTTTGAGACTCCCTGCTTTGCATTTCTAGTCCCTACCTCTGAGTATCAGACTCATCTGAGAATCCAGAGCCCCAGAAATTCATATTGAGGGAGTAAGTCATGGGCACCAGGGACCTGCATTTTTAAGAGCTCCTCAGGTGATTCTGATGATCTTTCAGCTTTGGGAACCACTGAGTTTCTTGGAACCTTGCTTCCAGTCCTCCTGAATTTTTACCATTATGACTTGTCATATTTAAACATTTTCTTGTTCTTGCCATCTTTTATTGAAATATAAAGTAAATTTTGACTGATTGGTTGACTCATTTGCTCTTTCATTTATTCATTCAATAAATAATTATTGAATGTCGAGCATATACAGAGCACTCTGCTAATCAATCATGGGGAAAAGGAAGTAAAATATGTCAGTTTCTTCTGTTCATTGAGTGGAATCTTTTTACCTACACAGCACATACACCCAGAGTAAGTTTAATAATATGAGAACATACCTTAAAAGGTGTCCAATGGAAATGTTGGACCATGGACAGATGATGAATACAAATACCAAACAGGGAGGAGGGAAAGAGAGTCAGGTAATGCCATGATTTATCTCATGTGCTCCTTACAATAGCTCTCAGTGAAGCAGAGGTTGTTTTCACAAAAGGGGTCTGGGAGCAGAGAGATAAAGTCAGCTCTCTAACTTCCAAGGAAGATGAGAATCTATGGCTTTCTGCATCTGAGTCTTGACTCTCTGTTAGGCTTACTCTGTTCTCCTGCTTAGGAGATGCCCATGGCCCTCTGTGGCCAATTGATCAATTCTTTCAACCAGCAGCTCAGATGTACTCTCCTCTCAGAAAATGTCTTTATCTCAACTTCCCCGGCCCTGAAAAGCAGAAATACCTTTTCCTTCATCTGGCACCCACAGAAATATATACAATCCTTAATTATTCTCAATAGAATGAGAAGGATGAGCTCTGGTACCATAGTCCCTAAGGCACTTGACTGCTAACCAGAAGGCTGGCGGTTCAAACCCACCAGCCACTCCCTGGAAGGAAGGTTGGGAGATCTACTTCCGTAGTGATACTGCCTCGGAAACCCAAGGAGGGGTCGCTATGAGTCAGGGCCGACTTGACAGCACATAATAACAACAACAACGACAACAGAATGAGAAGGCAGTGATGGTGTGCCTTTCCCAAGATTACACCTAGACCTTGTAGATGTCTGCACATTTGTGCATTTGCCATTATAATCAGAACATGGTCTGCCCAGTACACTAGTCCTAGGACAAGGTTGGGATGTACATGGAACAGAGCTATGCTCAATTGCCTTCAGCCTAAATCAGCTAACCCCCCACCCCCAGCCAACATGCATATATGTGAGAACAAATTATGTAGTTTTAAACAACTATGTTTTGGGGTTATTTGTTATAATGTGTATTTGTAGCCATAGCTAACTGATAGAAAGGGTGTTTGAGTTATGGAATATAGACTCAAATTAACTTCTGTCAGTTACTAGCTTGGCCATTATTTGAACTTTTAAAGCTACAATGTCTGTCACAAAGGATAGGAAAATAAAATAACCTACTCATAAAAAGATTTTTGTGATGTAGTGCCTAAGGCATTTGACTGCTAACTAGAAGGCTGGCAGTTCAAACCCACCAGTCACTTCTCAGAAGGAAGACTGGGCATTCTACTTTCATACAGATACCGCCTTGAATACCCAATGAAGGATTGCTATGAGTCGGAACTGACTCAATGGCAGTGAGTTTGATTTGGAGTTTGGTGCTGATTAAATGAGATAATGATTGTAAAATTTTAAATACTGCCCCAGGCACAAATCAAATTATGCTAGCTCTTGTTGTGGTGGCCCCAAATCCTACTAAAGTAACCTTCAGGCAGAAAGGCCTCTGTAATGGGTGCTACTTCGCTGAATGACGGGTCTGTTCCTTGACTGCCTGGTTCTGCAGTATTCAGGTTTTACAGGTTAAATAAAATGAAATCAACATGGATCTGCTTGTCAGCAGAATTAACTTCTAGTGCTGAAGAGGCTCAGCCAATGACAGTGAGGTGCATGTGTATATATGTGTGTGAGCACATGTGTTCATGTGCACACAAATGTATGTGTTTATTCTGACTGGAATATGAGCAGTCCTTAGAGATGGAGAATATCTCTGCTTCTCCAAGATTCTTCATTAAGCCTTTATCTATGTCCCCACTATTTCAGGAAGTTTGGCACTCCATTTCTTGGAGTTAATGATGTTTAAAAGAAGTATATATCAAGAAACACTGGCATATCCTCCAACCTCTATTTACTTGGTAAACATGTCTTTCTTGAGCTGATGCTTCTAGAACTGTGGTTAACAATCCTCTCCGCCCGCGTAGAAGAGCCATGGGCTCCAGAATCTCCCCACACCCACGGTCCCTCTTGTGCCAGCGTCAAGCAGCCCTGATGTGATCAAATAAGCAATAGCAGTTTCTTCCCAGGACTATGCCACATTCTGATTCGTTTGGGCAGCTCCTTCAGCAAGCCTCACAGAGCAGACAGTACAGCAGTCGCTTTCCAGCCTGCAAGGGACTGAAATGCAAACCACACAAAGAAAGGAGGAGAGAGCCATTGGCATTTACTGAAGCTTATAAAACTGTCAGCAAATCAACCCCTTACGCTTAGACTCCCTGGCTGCTCTGTTTTACAGTGCTGAAGTCAGCATCTTGATTCAGCTGCATAAATAATCTCAGAGAGTCCTGCAGAGGCCTAGGGTAGGAGTGGGGGTAGGGACCAAAGGAAATCTGTCAGAAGTAGAATATCAATCCTAGGGGAAAAGGACAGACAAAAGCCTGCATTGCAAACTTCACCACATTAGGGGATACTATTTTTTTTTTTTTTTTTTAATTTCTAAATGCTGTACGTACTATGTCATGCATGCAAGTACTTAGAAATCTGATTGATTTCTAGGTATGTCTTTCTCTCTCACTTGCTTACTCTTCCTGGCTCTCTTAACATTGATATTTTTAATTATAGTTTCTTTTCTTTTATCTTCTCCCCTGCCACCCACCCCTCCAATTCTTTTAACCACACCAGAATGCTCTTTAGGAATGAATATGATGAGACTGCTGCTTGCTTACTTTGGACATGTCATCAGGAAAGACCAATTGTGTTTGGGAGAGTGTCAGTGAAGGTGAGGGAACCCCTCAATGACACGGATTGACACAGTAGCCACAACCTTGGACTTGAACATACGAACAATCATGGAGCTGGTGCAGGACTGGGCAATCTTTTGTTCTGTTATACATAAGGTTGCCTTGAGTTGCAGCCCACTCAGCAGCTAACAACAACAATCATTTCAGATACCTGACTTTCAAATCTAGTAATCCCTTTGTATTTTTGGTCAATCCAAAAAAACCCAAACTGTTTTTTTATACCTAAGCTGCTTGCTGAAGAATGATTTACCTGAAATAAGACTTATAATGGCCCCCTATTCCTTTGGCTTCCATTGCTAATTTAGTTTTCTGTATTTACCATCTGTTGACCTAGGCAGCATATAGGACATAATTTCTAATATATTCTCTACCCTCTCAAGAATAATGTGGATATAAAGCAGAACACCTGTCCACCTTAGAACTCGTAAGACAGAAAAAAAGGAGGATGATGAGGGTAGAGGTAGGCATAAGTCAGATACTATGAAGGAATGATAAGAAAAAAATACATGGGGGCTTCCAGCAAGATGGCAGACTAAGCAGAAGGATTGCAAAGACCCTCTTCAACAAAGAAAAGGGAAACCAATTAACACAGACACAGAATATAATCTTGGACCCCTGAGCTTTGAAGGGAAGGATACAGAATTGGACTAAACCCCAACTAGTGGAAGAATTTGCGTGAAAATACCAAAAAAAGGAGACATATGGAGCTGCGGTCTGACAGCGAACTGAGTGACCCTGACAGTACAGGTGGCTTGGAGATTCCTGACTGGTGGTAGGATCTAAGAATTAACCTAAAAATCACACTGCTGACCAGGGACTGCATGGACTGTGCACAGTGGCTGGGGAACAAACAGAGAAAGTGAAGACAAAGGCGGGCTGAGCTGTGGACTTTTGCCAGTCTGGAGGATGCCG
>NW_006923184.1:11034-19303 GCF_000298275.1 Orycteropus afer afer | reverse complement strand
CTTCAAGGCTCAGGGGTCCAAGATTATCTTCTGTGTCTGTGTTAATTGGTTTCCCTTTTCTTTGTTGAAGAGGGTCTGTGCAATCCTTCTGCCTAGTCTGCCATCTTGCCAGAACCCCTCCCCTGCTTTCAGTCTTGTAGGAGTATTTTGCTTTGGGTACTTCTGTATCTGGGTTGCTTTCTGGGTGATGTTGTCATGTGTTAATCTCAGGTTATTGTCTGCTGTTATTCATTCTCTGTGCAGAAGACTCCCTTTAGCCTTTAACATCTCTTGTAAGATTGGTATATATATATTACAAATTCCCTTAATTTCCATTTATTTGGAAATGTCTTTTTATTTATTTTGGTTTTTTGCTTTATTTTGTTTTGATATATCCAAGTGAGCAGGGCTGGTGTGTTATTCTGTTCACTAGTTTGGCAGCACTTAAGCACTCACCACCTGTCTCCTTGTGGGTGTAATAGAGGATGAGACTGTGTACACAGTTCTCTGTTCACGTAGAACAGTTGAAGGCAGCTTGGGCTGGTGTTGGTGACCATCTATTTTTGTCCCATTGGTGGGGAAGCAGATTGTGGCTCTTACCCAGTGGATGGGACTGCAGGAGGTGTAGATATGGTTGGGTTATGTGGGCATGGTTACTGATTCCCACTGGGTGTGACAAAAAACAAACAAACGACACTAAAATAAATAAATACAAAAACTAAAAAAACCAAACTCACTGCCATCAAGTTGATTTCAACCCATAGCAACAACCCTCTTTGGATTTCCAAGCTGGTAAATCTTTACAGAAGTAGTTTGCACCATCTTCCTTCCATGGAGCAGCTGATGGGTTTGAACCACCAATCTCCTGGTTAGCAGTCAAATGCCTTAGGCACCATGCCACCAAATAAATATAGGAGAACAAAAAATTCAAAAAGCACAACAAAAAATAAAATAATAAATAAAAGAAAAAAGAGAAATAAAAATGATATAGAAAACAACAATTGCAAAAAGAGAAAAATGTAAATGAAAAGAAAAAGAGAAAACAGGAAAGACAATGAGTAAAAGAAAAACAAAACAAATTTTGAGGGGGGAGAACAAGAAAAGAGAGCAACGGAAAGAGAATATTAAAGAAAAAAAACAAGAAAAATGAAAAAAAGAAAAGGAAATTATCAGAAAAATAAAAGGAGAAAAAGAAGAAGGAAAAAGATTAAAGGGAACAATTAAAAGGAAAAAAATACAAAAATGAGGGATAAGAAAGAAAAGGAAAAAAACAAAGAGAAAACTGGGGTGGCAGGGCATTTGGGAAGTGTACCTGATGGCCAAGCAGGTGGGGAGGAGAGCGGGGGGCAGGGTGTCTAGTTCTAGAAGTAGTTCCTGCTGGTCCAAAAGCTATAGGCAGCAGAATGCCTGGTTCCCAAGGGAGTTCCTGCCATCCCAAAAGACAGCTGAGGGTAGGGTGGGTAGTCCCAGATGGAGTTCCTGTCAACCCAAAAGGCAGCTGGGGGTAAAATACCAGGCCTGGGATGGAATTCCTGCCAATCTGGAAGGTGAATGGGGATGGGGGATGGCTACACTTCCAGTCACCAGGAGGATTTGGGTAATAAGGGAATTATCTCACCATTGCTTGCCAGCTGCCAGTGTGGGTATCTGTGCAGTCCTTAGCAAGTAGAGCCATTTATCAGATTGTTGCCCTGATCAGAATTCTGCTTGCAAAAATTCAAAATGGCTGCATTGTCAGGCCAGTTGACAGTTCACAGCTCTGTTTGTCTCCTTGTTTGCTGTTTTCATGCCATTTCTTCTAATTGGTACTTCACCTACTCCTTTATACTTTCCTTCAAATCTCAGGGTTCCAGGATTATCATCTGTGTCTGTTTCATTTTGGTTTCTTGTTTCTTTGTTGTAGAGGATCTGGATAACTTGTCTGCCAATTCTGCTATCTTGCCAGAAGTCTAGCAACAGTATTATGAGTAGCCAAGAACTGAAGAAAAGCAAATGTCTACCAATAGGGGAATGGCTGAATAAATGTGTGCTTGCATATTATGAAAAACAGCCACTAGAGTCTTGTGAGAGAACCATGATTTGAAGGGTTTACATGAAGTGTATTTATATGAGAAAAGTGAAATACAGAAAATAGAGTATATAGTTTTCTGCACATACATACACACACATGCAAAAAAATACAATTTTACCATGTAAATATAAATATAAATACAGTGATAGTGATACAAATATGGAGAGAATGAGGAAGTTATTAATTTGGGTTTCTTCTTTGCAGGGTAGGGCGAGAAAGACCGCATGGTCTATACTCTGTAAGTGTGTATTTCAGCCTTTCTGAAATCCTAAACTCAAATTCCCAATGAAGATGTGTGGTCTCAATATGTCTTTCAATAAAATACCAAGCCCAAACAAAACCCACTGCTGTTGAATCAATTTGGACTCATACAGAGGACAGAGTAGAATTGCCCCAATGATTTCTAAAGCTGCAAACTTTTACAGACATCTTTCTTCCTACCACATCTTTCTTCTGTGGAGCTGCTGGTAGATTAGAACTGTCAACCTTTTGGTTAACAGCAAGGAGCTTAACCACCAGGCTCTTTCCTTTCAGTAAAAACCAAAAAATTTAAACCCTCTGTCATCCAGTTGATTCTGACTCAAAGCAACCCTATAGGACAGAGTAAAACCACTCCATAGGGGTTCCAAGGCTCTAAATCTTTACAGAAGCAGATTGTTAGATCTTTCGCCTATGGACTTGCTGCTGGGTTCAAACTTCTGACCTTTTGGTTAGCAGTCAAGCACTTTAACCATTGCACTATCAGGGCCTTCTGCTTTCAGTAAAGTAGATGCTAATGACCTCTTTAGTTAACTTATACATTACCATGGTTCTAAAACTTGAGCGAGCATCCATATCACTTAGAAAGTGTGTTAAAGCAGATTCCTGAGCTCTTCCTCAAAATTTCTGACTCATTACACCCATGGTGGGGCCCAATTATGTGCATTGCTAACAAATTCACAGGTGATGCTAAAGGTTCTGGTCCAGAGATCACACTTTGAGACATTTTCATCATCAGAAAGGTAGTTCTTAGGTTTCAGATACACCTTGGTTATAATTGTGCTTGAGCATACCATTCCCCTTTCAATAAATTCTTTTAAGTGATTTACAAACATTGCAACATAAAGTATAACATATTATTTTCAACTCAGAGATTATATTAATTAAAGACTTTTAACTTCATGGAAGCTACATGACTTTAAGAATATCTTTTCTTTTCTTTCAAGATTGTTCTTTTATAAGATTTTTCTTACCCCTAGGCAAATTTTATTCCTCAGATCATAAACAGGTCAATTTCTTCAGATGGCAAATATCACCAATTCACGTATAATATTTAGGGGAATGAACAATCTAGTTAAAGATAGTAGACATCTACTCTGTGAAGGTCTGTCTTCATGATTTATTCTCATTCTAATATGTGTGATGACAATGTCCATCTTTGTCCTTCTCATAGACAACGCACCTGACTCCCATCACCGACCTTTCTTTAGATCCCTACAGTCAAGCTCCCTAGTGATCCTGCTGAGGTATGCAGCTGACAACTGCTCACTCATTGAGCCCAAATTCTGGCTGATGGTTGTGGAGATGGATAATTTAGTGCTGAGTCCAGGGGATCCTTCCATCATCTGGAGGGCAAGGCAGGGGTCACAGCTGGATATTGAAATCTAATAGGAGAGAAATAGAGGTAGAAAGAGAAACACAGACAGAAAGAGAAGGAGGCAGAGGTTCTAGCTCTTTATCTTCCTGCCTATATGGTGGAAGTTGCTTTAAACTTGTAAGCCTGAAGCATCTAGAGGCATCACTGACTGGCTCTTGACTTATGCTAAACATTATCCACGTATCATGATCATTAGTTGAGTAGTTTCTCTGGTTTTGAGGAAGAACAAATAGTCAAACACAAGACAATATCCAAACAAACAAACAAAAAAAACATTTTTGTGCCCTGAGAAGACAGCTCAATAATTAGAGATACATTCAAGAAGAGCCTAGAGGAATAAGAGGTGGTAAATGATACTTCTGGCAGTCAATGAGGGGACCTCCAGATCTACTTGTTCACTGGGTCAGATGAAAGCACAAGTGTCCCTTACTCCACTCACAACTCTGAACAAAAGATGTGTGTGTGGGTGTGTGTGTGTGTGCAAAAGACCAGGCTTACTAGTTGGATAGAAACTGGTGAAACCCCTGAGACTATGGCCCCTAGTCACCGTTTGGGCCTAGAATTGAACTTACTCTTGTGGCTTAGAGCCAAGCAATAGACAGGTATATAAGGTGAACATTTACACCAGGTAAGTATACTCCTTAGAATGATCAACCATGGGAGATCAGAGGCCAGTTTTTGCACGGGGAGATAGCTCAGAGGGCAGGACCACATAGGAAAGAAAGACAAATTAAAAAAATTTAAAAAAAGATATGTGTTTGTGTGTTTATGGGTATATGTGCATGTGTATGTGCAAATGTGTGTGTTTACATGTGTTGTTGGGTAGGGTAAAGTGAACATGTATAGTGTCTGGTTAATGGAATTGTCTCAACCAATTTAAGAGAATGTTAACAAATAGATAAGTCTTTGCCAAAGTACCTGGGGCTCAAGAAGCAGGGCAAACAGATTAAACACAATCTCTGGATGAGACAGAATTCACTAATTGGCATAGTTTGCCTTTACTCAATGTTACTTTCTCTGCCTGCTTTCTGTATGTGTAGAGAACATCTCAGTTTCTTTGCCAGCACAAATCTCTATGAAAGCCCAATAAAAGGAATAGAAAGGAGAGGCGGTTATTGAATTTCCCTTAAGCTCACAAACTCATACCTTTTAAGCCTACTTTATTTCTTGGAAACATTACAATGAACTGAAAACTGTGAGTCACACAGTTGTCAGACCCACTTCCTCTGGCTGGGAGTCAGTAGGAACATTTCTCCAGGCTGGACCCGTCTGCCCGGATCCCCTTGAGAAGGTATACTGAGTTCTTCCTGACATTCAAGTCCCCCATTCCCAGAACTTCAACCTCACTCTGAAAACTGAGAATAATATGCTTGTAACAGAGGGCTCAGAATAAATCTCTTCCCCATAGTTTTCAAAGCCCACAGCCTCAGCATGATCCCTATGGCTATTTCCTAGGGTGAACCATGGGTACATGGACAAAATTGTATTTGGTGTTGTAGAAAAAGCATGGGACTAAGAGCCCGTGGGCTTCTAGTGCTAATGTTGCCACTCACCAGCTGTGAAAGTCTGAAAAAGTCCCATGACATATTTGTGTCTCAGTTTCTTTATCTGTAAAATGAAGGATTTAGAGAGGATATCATAGCAGGTCACTTTCAGCCCTAATACTCTTTTTCTTCTGGAGATCAACTAAGTGTTAGGAAAGTCATGGGAAATTGGGGCAAATATAATCATGTTCTCAGCTACTGTCAGAGGTTCAATTCCACCCAAAAGCACGTTGGAAGAGAGGCCTGATCAACTTCTGAAAAATCAGCCGTTGAAAACTCTATGGAGGACAGCTCTACTCTGACACACATGGATCGCCATTGCAACTGGTTTGGGTTGAAGAATTGTGGAGACACAATTGGCCACAAGTGGGAACTCAACACTGGTGGCCATTAAGTGTCTTAGGGGCAATAGTAGAAGATGGCCCTCATTGGAGGAGGATTCAGGTTGTCAAAGAAGAGATGACTCCGGTTTGGGCTTAAGATCTTGATGGGGTGGCTGGAGAGACTGAAAGGTGAAAAACCAGTAAAGTCACAATTATACCTAGAAGCAGAGTGGGAATGGATTGTTAAAAGACAATTCATCCATCAGCCTCTCCCAAATACAGCATCACCTGCTGTATTTGGCTCTCAAACTGGTGTTGCTACATTGGATTTTTAAAAATTAGAGTGAGTGGGTAATTAAGAAATTAATTAATTAAGTGCACTCTGGTAATATATGTTCCTGCACTAGAGTCAATAAATGCATGTGATGTTAGATTAAGGATAACAGGGCAGTGTTTCTCATTTTAACTAACGTTTGAGAAATGTGTTTTAAGTATGTATGAGAAATTGGTATGTTTGTGTATTACCTCCCTCCCTCCCACCCTCTCTCCTTTCCTTTCTTCCTTTTTCTGCTCCCTCTCTACCTTCCATCCTTTGACTTTTTAAACTTTTTACTGAAAATCAAATCATTCTATGATAGCTAATTGACGTCTCTGCTAGCAGCTACTTTGGAAATTACCTGACCAGAATATATCTCCTTTTAATAAACTAAATGGAAGGGGCCTAGTCTTAGCACTGACACAGCGCCCCCCCGCCACCCCACCCTGAAGGATCAAGGTGAGCCCTGGAAATGGTGCTTCTACCTGTGTCAAAGGTTAGGTTTCAGCCATTTGCTGTGAGGGTTGCTTTCAGGTGTCTCTACTTTGCAGAAACTTGGACCATGTTTTGATTCTCATTATCCTGCATGCTTGGTAATGTTAAAGCTACACCATGTGAAAGACTTGGAAGGAGAGCTTTCTCTATAGAGGATCTTCTGGGAGGGAAAATGTAATGTTATTCTCGTTAAATCTTTTCCCATTGTGTCAGGTTTCTGCATTTCTGTTTCTTTCACTTCACATTGGAGCTGTCTAGTTCTAGAAACTGGTGAAAGGACTGTTTTCTGTAACACAGCTGAGTTCCCTTTTTTTTTTCCTTGAGTAGAAAAAATCACTTACTTTTCCTCTTTGTTTTTTGAGCACCCATTTTTTAGTTAATAAGGCAGAGTCTAGGGACACCCCTTCTTTTTCTTATCTCCTTCTCTGTGCTGGAGCCCAGGGTGGGGCGTGAGGGGTGCTGAGGTATTCATAGGCTTTCTCTTTTTTTTTTTTTTAATTGTGATTTGGGTGAAAATTTACAGAGTGAATTCACTTTCCATACAGAAGTTCACATACTCTTTGTCTCATGACATTGACTACAATTTACCCCAGTGCAACAGCTCCCCTCCCACTTCCTCCCAACAGTTACCTCTTCCCTGTATCCATCCCTCCATGCACTCCGGCCACCTGAGCTATCTCCCTGTGCATAAACGGCCCTTCTTTCTACCATGATTGTTCTCTCCAAAGAGAGTATTTGCCTCAGGTAAATGTTCAACTCATATGTCTATCTTTTGTTTGGCTGAAAGCCACAGGTGTGGGTTCAATTCCATACCTGAAGGGTAGTTAGGGGCCATAGTCTCAGTGGTTGCATCAGGCTCTATCAGACCAGCAAACCTGGTCCCACCCTTTTTTTTTTCCCAAATGATTTTGAGTTTTGTTCAACATTGTTCTCCCTCTCTATCCAGGACCTCCTACATAGATCCCCCTCTGAGTGATTGAGAGTGGTAGCTAGGCACCATCTAGTTCTTCTGGTCTCATAGTCATATAGGCTGCTGATTGCATGGTGTACCAGTTGCTAGGACTAATTTTTTCCATGAATCTTTGGTTTTCTTCATTCTCCTTTGCTCTGGACAAGGGGAGACCCATCGTTGCATCTAGATGGCTGCTTGCAAGCTTTTAAGATCCCAGTTGCTACTCGCCAAAGTAGGAAGTGGAACAAAGTTTTGTGTAGTATGTTATGCCAATTGAGGTTGATGTCTCCTGTGACTATGGTCCTGAGCCACCAGGTTCATCTATGCAGTTCCTCTGGGTAGCTGGCTGTGACCAAGAAGTGACTACAAACTTGTCCCTTGTCAGCTCTAATATACACCTGGGAATTCAGATGATACAAATACACTTAAAAGACCATTGTCTGCCAACCCTATACATGGTCTTGGGTACACTCCCCACTTCTTAGACATACCTTATAGTTCAGCCTGTCCACCCACCTATCCATCCATATTCCCATGTTTGCCTTCCCTGACAGTGCAGTACTGTATATGCAAAAGGATTCATCTTTGTTGTCTGCACCTCCCATGTACCTCTCTAGATCTTCCTCTTCCTCAATGTCACCATGTTGATTACTCACATTTGGCACATTGCCCTTCTCTTCACCCAAATCAATATTTATCTCTACCTATCTAACAGTGTTCCCTACCTTCCCCTTCCACCCTTGGTAACCAGCAAAGAAAATTTCCTTCCATAGAAACTTTAAACTTTTAACCTTAAACCATAAACGTTTAAGGTTTAACTTTAAGCCATAAACCTTTCCTTGACTTTTACAATAATGGACTAATACAATATTTGTCCTTCTGTGATTGACTTATTTCACTCAGCATAATGTCCTCCAAGTTCATCCACGTTATGCGGTGTTTTGCAGATTCTA
>NW_006923184.1:5860-7789 GCF_000298275.1 Orycteropus afer afer | reverse complement strand
TCCTTTGTTAAATTTGCCAGTGGTTTGTCAATTTTATTGATCTTTTTGAGAAACCAACTTCCAGTCTTGTTGATTTTTTCTATTGCCCTTCTATTTTCTGTTCATTAATTTCTGCTTGAATCTTGATTATTTCCTTTCTTCTGGTGACTGTAGGCTTTTCTTGCTGTTCTTTCTCTAATTGTTGGAGATGTTGGTTTACAGTATAATATTGATTTTGGCTCTTTCTTCTTTTTTGATGTATACATTTATCGCTATAAATTGACCTCTGATCACTGCTTTTGCTGTGTCCCAAAGATTTTAGTATGTTATATTTTCATTCTCATTTGATTCAAGGGATTTTTTTTTTTTTTTAACAGTACTCACTGTTCTGGGGTTTATTAGGGAAGTAACATATTACAATTCAGGATTAGGAACGACACATGATACAGTTCTTCTATCATGATAGCCTGTTCTTAGCCTCTATCTGGCACTTGGTCTCTTGGCCCTGTTCTCTGCCCTGTTGTTGTTAGGTGCCGGTGAGTTGGCTCCAACTCATAGTGACCCTATGTACAACAGAATGAAACACTGCCTGGCTCTGTGCCAGCCTCTAGTACTTGCTATACCTGAGCTCATCATTGTAGCCACTGTGTCAATCCATCTTGTTGAAAGTCTTCCCCTTTTTTGCTGAACTTCCAAGCATGATGTCTTTCTTCAGAGAAAGGGTCCCTTCTGACATGACCAAAGTAGATGAGATGAAGTCTGGCCATTCTTGCTTCCAAGGAGTATTCTGTCTACACTTCTAGGGCAGATTTGTTAGTTCTTCTGGCAGTCCATGGTACTTTCAATATTCTTTTCCAACACCACAACTCAAAAGCATCAAGTCTTCTTTGGTCTTCCTTATTCATTGTCCAGTTTTCACATGCATATGAAGTGATTGAAAACACTATGGTTTGGGTTAGGTGCACCTTGGACACATCTTTGTTCTTCAGCACTTTAAAGGGCTCTTTTTCAGTGCATTTGCCCAGTGCAATACAATGTCTGAAAGAAGGGGCCATCTGCTTCTCAAAAAATTGTCCAGTGAAAACCTTACAAATAGCAATGAAACACTGTCCTCTGCCCTTCTCACGCAAATGTTACAAAACTCTTTAAGCTCTTCTGATAAGTGCCCAGAGGCATCTCATTCCACCAGTCAACCTTGTCCTGAAGGTGCTCAGCTCTAGCTTGGTGGGTCAACAAACCTAGCTCCACTGTACCCGGAGGCACCCTGGTCTGCCAGCAAGCCTCTGATTCAAGGAATTTTTTAAATTCAATTTTTATTTCTTCTCTTACCCAGTCTTTCTTAAGGAGGGTGTTGTTAAGTTTCCATGTGTTTGCTCTTTTTATGGTGATCTTCCTATTGTTGATTTCTAATTTTATAGAATTTTGGTCTGAGAAGAAGCTTTGCAATATTTCAATGTTTTAAAATGTATTAAGGCTTGTTTTATAGTCTAACATATGGTCTATCATGGAAAATATTCCATGTGCACCAGAAAAGAATGCATATTGTGCTGTTGTTGGGTGAAGTGCTCTGTAGATATCTATAAGGTCAAGTTGGTGTATTGTATTGTTTAGTTCTTCTGCATCTTTATTGAGTTTCTTTCCAGTTGTATCTTTCATCGAAAGTGGTGTATGAAAGTCTCCCACTATGTCTCTGGAGTCATCTATTTGACTTTTCAACTCTTTTAAAGTCAGATTTATGTATTTTGAGGCTCTTTCATTGGGTCCATATTTATTATGGTTATATCTTCTTGTTCAATTGTTCCTTTAATCATTATATAATGTCCTTCCTTGTCTCATATGGTGGTTTTTGTCTTAAAGTCAGTTTGATCAGAAATTAATATTGCCACTTCTGCTCATCTATTGTTGCCATTTGCTTGATACATCTTTTTCCAACCTTTGATTTTTAGTCTA
>NW_006923184.1:0-4625 GCF_000298275.1 Orycteropus afer afer | reverse complement strand
AATCTTCTGGATTTCTATCTGTAGATTTTGAATCATTTCTGATTTTTCATTTATTTTGTCATTTTGTTCTTGTATTTTCTTCCAAAATTCTTCTAGGGTTTTGTCTGTGTTTTTCTTAGTCTGCCTCTCAATCCTTTGAAGATATCTAAATATAATTCTTTTGAATTCCTTATCAGAGAGTTCCAATGCTGCTTCTTCCTCAGGGATGTGTTTCTGGGTCTATATTCTGCTTCCTGTTTCTACCACTTAATCTTCCTTCTTTGTGTGGATAGTAATGGTCTGTTGTCTCCCAGACATTGTGGCATTGTTATATTTAGATCTCTGTTAACTGTTTGTGAAGAGCAGCCAAGCGTGAGTCAGGCTTTTCTTGGTGGTTGTTTATCATTGGCCCATTGGTGGAGAGGGAAGTGGTTGCTCTCACTCAGTAAGTGAAGCTGCAGGAGGTGTGGGTGGAGTTGTGTCATATGGGACCATTGCTGTGTTCTACTCTGTTAGACAAAAATAACAATTGAATAGCCATCAAAAAAGTAAAAGTACATGGACAAGAAATATACCATGTAATCACACAGGAACAGTAACCAAAAAAGAGAAAAGGGGGAAAAAAACCCTACAATATCTGGGGATAGGGCAATAAGGGAAAAAAATGTAGAGAAGGAGAATAATGAAGAAAAAAGTGGGAAAAATGCAAAAAGAAAAACAAGGAACAGGATTAACCACAAGACACAAGAAAAAAAAATTGCAACCAGGAACAGGGAAAAGAAAAAAAGCTGAAAACTACAACCTGGGAGGGGAAGAATAAAGAATAATAGTAAAATGGACAAAAGTAATCATAATGATAGTAGTTTTAAATCAGACAAAAAGAAACAAACTGAAAAACAGAAAAAAGAAAAAAAATTGGGGCAGGGCGGGGCAGGACACCCAGTCCCCATCCGAGCACACAGACTGGGATGGAATTCCTGCTGGCCCAGAAAGTGGGCGGGAGTGAGAGATGGTTGCACCTCCATTCACCAAGAGGGTGTGTGGTATAAGAGTAACAAGGGGAACATCGCACCTTTCCAGTTGTCCAGATCTGGAATGTCCTTGGGGCTCCCAGCAAATGGAGCCTGTTCTTAAGTCCCTGGAATCTGGGAGAACACTGTTGCTTTAAATATCCAAAATGATCAAGCCACTTGTAAACATTCAAAATGGCTGCACCCTCCAGACAGGCAAAAGTCCACAGCTCAGCCCACCTTCTTCTTCTCTCCTTTCCTTTTTATTCCCCAGCTACCAGAGCTGTCATCGTACAGTCCCTGGCTAAAACGGCTGATTTTTAGGTTAATTCTTAGGTCCTAACACCACTTGGCCATATCCAAGCTGTCTGTGGCATCAGGATCACTGCCAGATCATACTCCATATGTCTCCTTTTTGGTGTTTTCATGCAAATTCTGCTAGCTGGAGTTTAGTCCATTTCTATATCCTTCCCTTCAAGGCTCAGGGGTCCAGGATTATCTTCTGTATCTGTGTTAATTGGTTCCCCTTTTCTTTGTTGAAGAGGGTCTATGCAGTCTTTCTGCCTATTCCACCATCCTACTGGAACCTCCATATTCATAAGCTCTTAGGAGGACTGTAAAGCCCTTCCTCAGAGCCAAGAGGATGGTTGAGAGGACAACTACATTGCCAGCCCAACTGGGCTGGTGAGGCAGGAGGAAGCTCTTTAAAGATTTGCAGAAGTCTGCTCTTTTGAGGTGAGGCCCTAAACCCACCTCTGGATCCTGGGCTTTCCCACACCCTGCTCAGTCTTACTCCTTTCCCTTCCTACTCCCTTGACCCAGCACTGGCAGCTTCAGTCCTACTGCCAAACATCCATCTGCCCTCAGGTGAGGTTAGCTAGCCCCTTTCCTCCATAGGTGTCAATTGATAATTCACTCAATGGAAGATAAGTATTCATTAAAATGAGACCCATCTAGAAATACTGTATTTATAAGGCTGAGTCTTAAATGCCCAAGGTCTTCACACTTCAAAGGAGAAAAGGTTTGAGATCAAAAGGTACTAAATTGAGATTTGAAGGGAAGTACCCAAGTTTGGTGCTAAATTCTGTATTTCAAAATCAGTCCATGCTCACCAAAACCTCTGGCAGCAGTTAATGCAAGATGGACATTCAAATAAGGTGTGTGTGTGTGTGTATAAATAAATATACTGAGGCAAACTCAGAAGTTTTTATGAACGATCATTTATTCAAGTCATTTACTTCTTTATTTACATATTCAATTATCCGTTTTGTCTTTTATTCATTAAAATAAAGTTCACATCTATGGGAATAGATATCATGTTAAGAAACTCACCCCTTTTGTCAATTCTAACTTTGTGTATCATTGTTGTGTGCCTGTGAGGTGAGTCCAGCTCATAGCAACCCTATATGGCAGAGTAGAACTGCCCCTATAGGCTTTACTAGGCTGCAATCTTTATGGGAGAAGACTGCCAGCTCTTTTGTCCCTTGGAGCTGTTGCTTCAGTTTGAATCAACACCTTTCAGTTAGCCAAGTGCTTAACCTTTGTAACACCAGGGCTCCTACAGAAATACAAATCACACTGGCAGATAGAAAGCTGCTATTAATCTGTGCCAACTTTGCTTTATCTAATTGATAATAAAACTAAACAAGGCTATTACTTTCATATATTATTGCTATTATTATTACTATTAATTTTTAAAATATGCCCAAAGGCAGAAGTGAACAAAGTTAATGGTGTCTTCTCATTCCAAACAGGCACCTGGGGCTGAATGTCTTCAAACTGTAGCAGAGAAGAGGGAGAAATCAATACTATGTCACATTTTCATAATGACTGGAAATTACATGAAATCTGTGTCGATGTCTAAGCCATGTGGAGATAAAGACCTAATGTTATTTTTATATTATTAGGCACAATTATGAAAAGCCATAAGAGGAAAAAAAAATACACACTTCTGTATTCAAATGGAAATAAATGCCTCATTAGTAATAAAAGCTCCAGGTTATGTTACTATGTAACCTTTTGTTCAAACACGATGTCTGAAATTTGCATAAGTAGTCAGCTGTGTATATCTCAGGGCTATTGAAATGATATGACTCACCAATCTTGGCGGCCTCATAAACAGTGTTTTTCTCCTTTTCTGGAGCCCTTGTTTTCACAGAAACACAGCTGTATGGCACTGATGGAGAAGTTGCAGAGTGAGAGAGAGCAGACAATAAATGAACCTGATTCCTCCCAGGAGCCCCCTAGATTAATGGAGCCCTACTTTGAATGAACAGATGTATGGATGCACCATGTCCTGTTCTTAATTTTTACACTCAGAGTGGGAGCAAGATGTGCATATGGGATTGAGATCGTGAAAGTGTACTGACCAGTCTTGAATCCCATTTGAAAACTGTGGGTTTGTTATTTAATTTAGTCTTGGCAATGATTTCACTTCCTGTTTCAAATGGCTGGATGGGGTGGAGGTAGGGGGAAGGTTCAAAAGACTGCTTGGACTTCAAATGGGACTTACATAATAGTTTTCTCAGCAGTTAAGTATAAATCAATCAGAAACACATGGGATGCATTTTCCTTGAAGTCCACATGTGGAACTAGGAATTCAATGGGAAAGAAGAGCTGAGGAGAAGAACACGTATATGGAACTAATAAAATGCAAAAGGAATTGTTTGGGTTTGCCACTACCTTACAAAACCTCTGGGATTCCCATTCCTTCAAATCTCCCATGATTCCACATCAAGTGAAAATCCTTCCCCTACCAGACCTGGGAGTCATCAGAAGTGAGTTACAACTTCCAAAGGTAGATAGTTTGTATGAGGTTCATGGAAGTTGCCCTCAGAGAGCTTGTAGTCTACTTTGATAGCCAGGAAAATCAGATGGACAGGCATGCAAACCCTGGAGACACATTTTGCCATGTAAATCCTGAACATTTTTCCAAACAAGATGAGACCTGATGTACTTCACTTTCAGCAGCTCTCCAAACTCAGCTTCTCCTTTTCAATGAATAGAAAGGGGCTGGGAAGAGAAATTGTTTGACATATAGGGATATTCAAGCACCTCTGCATGGATATAAAGTATTTTTGATGACAAGAGGAGACTTGCACTCTTAATCCAGTTTTATCACTAATGTGTATGAGCTTGGATAAGTCACTTCACCTCTTCATGGGACTGTAGTCTCTTCAACTATCAAACGACATGTTTGGAGTTTTAAGTCTGTATTGCACTAAGCAGAGAAAAGAATCATCTTCACCAGACCAGGTACAGGCAACAATGACCCTTGATTTCTCATGGTACCAACTCCTGACACCTGCCTTTGGACTTTCCTGAGCAGGATCCATGAATTTTTGCAGAAAATTGGAGATCATTGGGTAGGGAAATCTGGTATAGTCAGACTGCATTATGTTGAAGCTGAGAAATGTAAACCACTAAAATGAGGGTGCAAACTGACGGATGTGAGCTTTCCAGTTTTTTTTTTTTATTATTATTTTTTATTTTTATTAGGATTTGGGTGAAGATTTACAGAGTAAATTCACTTTTCATATAGCAGTTCACATATAGTTTGTCTCATGTCATTGACCAAAATTTACAATGCAGCAGCTCCCCTCCCACTTCCTCCCCATAGTTACCTCCTCCCAGTGT
>NW_006923183.1:61570-62114 GCF_000298275.1 Orycteropus afer afer | reverse complement strand
GAGTGAGGGCCACTACTTACCTCTGGCAATGATAAATGGCAGCCAATATGGGCCTGACTCACTTTAACTGCTCTTCACCAACAGCTAACAGAGATCTGTGTACCCACTCTCATTCTCTATCACACTCATCAAGAGACAGATCGTGAGTACATAAGTGCTGCCAACTAGTGAATAGAGGAGCACAGTACCCTGCTTACTCAGATATATCAAAACAAAATGGAAAAAAAAAGTCTTGGGTGAATCACACCAACATACAATCCCCAATTAAATATAAATACAATATCACAAAGTCTCAGAAACAACAGACTATCACCATCCACACAAAAAAGCAAGACAGAGTAGTAGAAGAAAGAATCCAGGATACAGACCCAAAAAAACATCCCTGAGGAAGAAGCTGCATTGGAACTACCTGATAAGAAATTAAAGAGAATTATATTTAGGTATCTTCAATGGATTGACAGATAGATCAAGGAAAACAGAGACAAAACCCTAGAATAATTTGAGAAGACAATACCAGAACAAAATGACAAAATAAATGAAAAAT
>NW_006923183.1:58745-59310 GCF_000298275.1 Orycteropus afer afer | reverse complement strand
GTAACCACACAGAAAAATACTAAACCTTTGCATCAAAATAGAAAAGAAAACAAGCACATATATTTAGCAAACAATAAAACAATAGCAACACACAAAAAAATAATAATGCAATTCATAAAAGATGAGTTCACCACAAAAATATTATATTGAACAAAAAATCAGCAACACCAAAAAAAATAAGAAGAACAAAATGACAGCAACAAATTCATACTTGTTGATAATTACACTAAATGTAAATAGATTAACTGCACCACTCAAGAGGCAGAGAGTGGCAGTCTGTATGAGAAAATATGATGAGTCAATATGCTGTCTAAAAGAGACACAGCTAAGAAACAAAAAGAAAAACAGACTACAAATCAAAGATTGGAAAAAGATATATCAAGCAAATGGCAATCAAGAAAGAACAGGAGTGACAATATAATTTGTGATAAAATTGACTTTAAGACAAAGATGACCAAAAGACACAAAGAAGGACATTATATAATGATTGTAGGATTGGTAGAACTAGAAGACATAGCAATAATAAATATCTATGTACTCAATGAAAGAGCCCCAAAATACATAA
>NW_006923183.1:56380-57844 GCF_000298275.1 Orycteropus afer afer | reverse complement strand
CAGAGCTCCTCATTAGCCACTAGAGAGATGTAAATTAAAACACCAATGAGATACCATCTCACCCCAGCACTAATGGCAGTGACAGAAAATAATAAATGCTAGCGAAGATGTGGAGAGATTGGGACTCTCAAACACTGCTGGTGGGATTGTTAAATGATACAACCACTGTGGAAACCAATAAGGTGATTCCTTCAAAAGTTGGAATTATTATACCATTTGATCCAGCAATCCCACTACCAGTTATATATCCTAAAAAAATGAGAGACAGGACCAGAAGAGATATATGCACACCCATGATCATTAAGGCACTATTCACAATAGCAAAGAGATGGAAACAACCTAAGTGCCCATCAACAGAAGAATAGATAACCAAACTATGGTACATACACACAATGGGATATTATGCAACACTAAAGAATAATGTAGAATCTGCAAAATATCACATAATGTGGATGACCCTGTAGAACATTATACTGAGTGATATAAGCCAATCACAGGAGGACAAATACTGTATTAGTTCCCTAGTGTAAAAAGTCAAAGAAAGGTTTATCTATAGAAGGAAGCTTTCTTTGTTGGTTACCAGGGATAGGACAAGAGGGAAGGGAACACTGCTAGATAGGTAGAGACAAGTATTGATGTCGGAAGCTGGAAGGGCAATTTACCAAAAGTGAGTTATCAACACAGTGCCACTAAGGAAGAGAAAGAGAGAGATACATGGGAGGTACAGACAACAAAGATGAACCCTGTTTCATATACAGTACTGCATTGTCAGTGATGGCAAGCTTTTATCTATGCGTGAATAGGCTGAAGGATCAGGTTTGTCTAGGCAGGGGCAATGTGCTCATGACCATGGAGAGGGTTAGCAGACAATGTTCTTACATGTGTATTTGTATGAGCTTTAAGAATGTCTGGATATATAGTAGTGTTGACAAGTTGCAAGGTGGTGGTGTCTTCTTAGCCACAGCCAGTTACTTGAAAGGAGTGAGTAGTTGGACCTGCGGTCTCAGTACCATGTTTGCAGAGGACATCAAGCTCAACTGGCAAAATATACTACACCAAAATATTGTATATCTGACTTTCGTGAGTAGAAACTGTGGTCCTAAAAACTTGCAAGTGGCCATCTAGATGCAACAATCGGTCTCTTCTCATGTAGAGCAAAGAAGAAAGAAAAAACCAAAGATGCATGGAAACAGTTAGTCCAAGGCACTAGTAGAGCATGTGATCCTCAGCCTGTATGACCATGAGACCAGAACTAGATGGTGCCTGCCTACCACTGTCAACCATTCGGTGGGGGCAGGGAGGGGCGTCGGTGCAAGAGATTTTGGATAGAGTGGGAGAACAATGTGGAACAAAACTCAAAAGCATAGAAAAAAAAAAAAAGACCAGGTTTCCTGGTCTGATAGAACCTGGTGAGACTCCTGAAACTATGGCCCCTAGCTACCCTTCAGGTCTGGAACTGAACTT
>NW_006923183.1:52396-56122 GCF_000298275.1 Orycteropus afer afer | reverse complement strand
TCATGAAACAAAATATGTATGAACTGCTATGTGGAAAATGAATTTTCTCTGTAAACTTTCACCCAAATCATAATAAAAAATAAAACTTAAAAAAATACAAATATATTCTCCTATAGCTCTGAAAGTCAGAAGTCTAAAATCAGTTTCACTGGACAAAAGTTCAGGCATAAATAGTTTTGGCTCCTTCTGGATGCTCTAGGGAGATTTTGTTTCCTTGCCTGCACCAGCTTTTAGAGGCACCTGCTTTCCTTGGCTCATTTCTCTTCCTCCATCTTAAAAGCCACCAACATAGCAATTTCTCTCCTCTCTGACCACTGCTCCTTTCTGCTCTTGCATACTCTTTGACCCTGACCCTCTTGCCTCCCTCTTATAAGGCCCATCATGATAACACTGGCGCTAAATGATAATCCAGTGTAATATCCTCATCTCAAGATCCTCAACTTAATGATATCTGCAATCTACCTTAGTATAAACTAAACCCATTTCCATCAAGTTATTTCTCATAGAGACCCTATAGTACAGAGTAGAACTGCCCCATAGGGTTTCCAAGGCTCCAACCTTTACAAAAACAGACTGTCACATCTTTCTCTCACAGAGTGCCTAGTGGGTTCCAACTTCTGAACTTTCAAGCAAGCACTTAACCACTGCACCACCACAGCTCCTTCCCTTTTCTTTATAAGGCAATATATTCACAAATTCTATGGTTTAGGACAGGGACATCTCTAAACATCATTATTCACCCCACCTCAGAGGGGTAAAAACAGGTACACCTTTTCAGAATGTAGAAGTAGCATTAACTCAAGATTGATGAGATAATTAGAACTAAAGATAGAAGTAGTCAAAACAGCCTGGTAGTGGTACAATGACAGACGCATAGACCAGTGGAACTGAATTGAGAATCCAGAAATAGATCCATGCACACACAGACAATTGATCTTTCACAAATGACTGAAACCCATTCAATGGGGAAGAGATAGGCTCTGTAACAAATGATCCTGGCAAAACTGGGTATCCATTTGCAGAAAAATGAAACAACATTCATATCTCACACCATACACATAAATTAATTCAAAGTGGATCAAAGACCTAAATGTAAAAAACAAAACTGTAAGTTCATCAAAGATTAAAATAGGGGTAAACTTTTGGGGCCCTAATTTATGGCATAAATCGACTGTCAAGTACAACCCAATATATACAAACAGCAGAAGAGAAACCAAATGGCTGGAACCTTTAAAAAATTAAGTTCTTATGGGCATCAAAAGGCTTCTGCAAGAGCAAAAAGTGAAACTAGAGATTGGGAAAAAATAGTTGACAATGACATATCCAAGAAGGGACTTATCTCTATAATTTATAGAAAATTTAACACCTCAACATCAAAGAGATAAATACTATCTCCTGAATAAGCCAAAGGAAATGTTGTTTGTTCTAGGGACCATTCTGTTCCTTTCCTAGGATGACATGTCCTTGTATTTTGTGGCCCCCATGACTCCTCTGTGTGAATCATAAAACATTTTTCTTTCTAGAATACAGGCAATGCTACTTAAAGTTTCCATGAAGAAAACCTCATCTGCAACACACTGGACCTTTTCTTTGCTGGAACAGAGATAACTTCTACTACACTGTGCTGGGCTCTGCTTTACATGGCCATCTACCCCAGAAATCCAAGGTGAGCATGTGGTTGGATGTGCCTGGACTCACTCACTCACACCCTGCCATCGAGTTGGTTCCAATTCATAGCAACCCCTCCTTGAGTTTCCGAGGTAGTACTATGGAAGTAGATTGCCCAATCTTCCTTCTGCGGAGTGACTGGTGGGTTTGAACTGTCAGCCTTTTGGTTAGCAGTCAAATAGCACAGATGAATTCCTCCTGGAACATACTGCCCAGAGTTGAGGCCGAAAGACAGTATGTTAGAATGAAAAGATAGATGGAACAATCACAAGGTAGACTCAAGAACTAGCACATTCTTTAATTTTTCTGTCAGAAATTGTGATGGGACCTCTAAGGCAAATATAACACAGTCCCTTTCCTGAAGGAGCTGAGAATCTAGTAGGGAAAACAGTAAAGTCAATTGACAGTGTCACATTTCACAAGAGAGTGACATTCTTGTATGAAAATCTGGCCTTTTAAGAAATGACTTACCATCACCTTCTGGATAATGTCCAGACACCTCAGTATATAATGTTGTCTGGTGTGCCATTTTCTGCCACCTTCAACCCCATTCATTCTACATGCTGGCATCACTAAGTTACAGGTCCTTTTTCCATTTCACTGTCCTTATTATGCCTGTGTTCCTTCACATGTGTTGTTCCCTCTACCAAGATTGTACTCCTCAGTTTCCATTCATGGAAAACTATGAGCTCTTCTTGAAGAATCTGATCAGATACTGCCTCCCTTACGCTCTTTTCCCACTCTTCAAGGAAATTACTACCATTTTGTTTCTTTAGAGAGAAAGGAAGAAAACACCTCTTCCTTTAAGGGCATGTTCTAAGTGTCAAACATCATTTCTACATTTTCTCCTAGCCAGAACTTAGTCACACGATCACACAGTTGCAAATGAGTCTGAGAAATGTAGTCTTTAGCTGGGAAACCAGGTATACTTTTTATTACTAAAGAGGAGAACAAATATTGGGGGACAGTTAGCAGTTTATATCATTTTTTGGGTACTGAGCTTAACCAGTTTATGCAATTTTCAAGATGATTATACATTTATCCCCACTGATTAGATGAGGAAACTGAGGCTCAGAAAGTTTAGCTAAGTTACACCATTAATGTTTTAGAGCAAGAATCTGATCCACATGTCTCACACCAGAGCCCATTTTCTACTCTCATATACCTCCTTGAGAAATTAGAGTCTATAGAGTCTATGTTAATCTTTATAGCCACGGGAATGAACTCAAACATACCAATGACCATGAACATGGCACAGGACTTGCTAATGTTTCCTTCTGTAATACATAAAGTCACCATGAATTGGTGCCAACTCAGTGACAACTAACGACAACAACAACACTATAATCTTAGCCATTTTGACCTTGGTTATTTCATTCCTTAACTGGGCCCAAAGAAATTAAAGAGTTGAAAATTCTCTTAAAAATCCCTTTAAAATATTAAAAACACTTTTATTTATTTTGTAAACCTACTCACTAATTGAAATATGAGAGGTGAGACCTTGGAGACCACCTCTACCTCTTTGGAAGATGGCAAAAATGTTTAAAAAATAATAGAATGTTCTCTTCTTTTCCAGAGAAAGTACAAGCTGAGATCGATAGAATAATTGGCCAGTCACAGCAGGCCAGCACCGCTGACCGAGAGCACATGCCTTACACCAACGCCGTCATCCATGAGGTTCAGAGAATGGCCAACATTCTCCCCGTAAATGTGCCCAGGGTAGTGACGTTTGATACCACTGTGGCTGAATACTACCTGCCAAAGGTAATCAGGGTCTCTTGACCTCAGGTCTTCAAGCCCATCTTTTTACATAATAGGAATCTGAACTTGAAAAGTTACACATATTTATATCCCAATGAGTTATTCAAATCGGGAGAGAGATATGTTATACCTGATATATTAGTATATTGTTCTCCAAGTATGAGCTTTAGTACAATAATATAAATGAGTTTTAATAAGTATTTGGAGGGGTTGTAAATGGGGCATTTTATCACCAAGTATGTCAGCCCCGGGGTTACAGGGGAGGAGAAACAACTCAGGGACGCCCAAAGTAGCAGG
>NW_006923183.1:44668-50045 GCF_000298275.1 Orycteropus afer afer | reverse complement strand
CTATGAGTCGGAAACGACTCGACGGCACTTAAGAACAACAACATGTTTGGGGAAAGACTTTTCTTTGTTGTGGGTCTTCTCAGAGTTTTTAGTATGCTAATTTTCATTTTCAGCTACCATGAAGAAGACCCAGATTCAATTTCTGACTAGTGCACTTCAGTGCATCCACTACCTATCTGTCACTTGAAGCAGAAATGTTGCTATAATGTTGAACAGATTTCATCTAGCTTTCTGACTAGGAAATACACTAGGAAGAAAGACCTGGTGATCTACTTCTGAAAATCAGCCACGAAAACTCTATGGATCACAACAGTGTGATCCCATAGTGTATGGGTTTACCATGAGTTCAGGGCAACTTGATGGATGGCAGCTGACAACAACATATGTGTGTTGGCCAGCTTTGTTGAGAGAGAGCCAGCAGCATTTGTCAGTCACACTTTGCCTCAACCCTTTTTTTTTTTTTTCTCTTGGTATAATGTGTTGCAGGGATCGGCACTTACTGCATATAATCCTGGGGTTGTGGAATATTAAAGGCACATTTGAGAACACCTGTGTCAATATTTCATTAATACCAGTGTTTCTATCATAATATTCCCACAGGTATATTTCACTTACAGCTCCACTAATAGGGAACTTATTAACACAAAAGTGAATTCAACCCAGATGTGTGCCTGAGCCAGAGTAGCAAACAGACCCTGATTTAAATCATGGCTCTACCACCTTCTCCTGCGTAACCGTAGGCAAGTTATATAGCCTCTCAAAGCTTTAATTTCTTCATATGTAAATTGCATATTAAGCCTGTCTGCCAAGATCCATGAAGAGGTAGAAAGAAGTCATTTCTGTGGAGCAGTTTAACTATTGTTCATTGTAGAGGGTGCTTCAAAAGAGCGATTATTCTTTATGAATTCAATAAATAATCATTAACCACCTAATATGCTCAGATCTGGAGGAACAACCCTGAGCAAGAAAACAATCATGGAAATGATTATGCTAGATTGTTCCAAACCAGGAAAACTTGTTGTTGTTGTTGTTGTGTGCTGTGGAGTCAACACCTCTTTGGGTTTCTGAGGTGGTATCACTACGGAAGTAGATGGCCCAACCTTCCTTCCGAAGAGTGGCTGGTGAACTTGAACCACCAGCCTTTTGGTTAGCAGTCAATTGCCTTAGGCACTAAGCTACCAGAGCTAAAATGCAAATTAGTTGGAGTAGGTAGTAGGAGCAGGAGTGGTCAGAGAAGGCTTCCCAAAAGAAGTCGTGTTTGGACTAAGAATTGAAGAATGATTAAGAGTATTTTAGGGAGAAATTGGGGGGAAAAGAGCATTTCTGACAGGGGAACAGTATTTTAAAATAATAACCTTGAAATGAGTGAGTATATGGCATATTTGAGAAATTGAAAGAAGACAACTGTGGTCAGATTGTAGGCAGGAAGTGAAAGGTGATCCAGAGAAGGTCAGATGATGAGGTTTTACATAAGTGTGATGGGAAGAGACTGAAGAGTTTAAAGTTCAAGGTAAAAGTATGTGGTTAAGTGTGATATCATTAAATCATTTTTAATACTCACTGGACTTTCTGGAGGCAGAACAGATTAAAAGGGCAAGAGAGGTATGGGACATACTTGTTACCTGCCATACAGTCAGCTCTCAACTCATGGAGACTCCATGCACTACAAGATTGAACATGTGTGATCCACAGGATTTTCACTGGCTGATTTATGAAAGTAGATCACCAGGCCTTTCTTCATAGTCTCTCTTAGTCTAAAAGCTCTGCTAAAACCTCCTTAGCACTGACAGCTGGTGGCTGTGCTTGAGGTTTATTGGCTGGGAATTGAAACTGGGTCTCCCATGTGGAAGGTGAGAATTCTAGCACTGAACCACCACTGCCCTAGGGATTTAGTTAGAAGGCTGTTGTGGGAGTGTACGCGAGTTACATAGTAGCCTGGGCTAGGGTGGTGGCAGTGGGCACAGAATCAAGGTGACAGAATGAAGAGAAGTTCAGGAAGTGGAATCTGCCATTCTGGCTGATGAATTGGATGAAAGCAGAGTGAGCAGAAGGTATGCATGAAGGACAATTCCTAGGCTTCTTGCTTGTGTAACTGGATGAGTACAGATACCTTTCCTGGGCTACCTGATAATCTTCTTAAACCTACTGGTGCCTCGTGCTGGGGGTGCCCATGTACTAGACACAAGAGGAAAGAAAATAGGAAAAACAGAGATGACTGAGCCATTGTTTACCTTTGAGGAGCTGCTTCAGTTACCCCTCAGTAAGCAACTGGGTTGATTTTGATACATTGCTATTTGGCCAGCTGCTCCATTATTTCTTCCTGCTGCATACGTGCCCCTCCAAGTCCTGCATGCACAAGTCCCTCTAGAGGGAACATGGCATTGTCCACAGCCACTCTTTGGTCCACAGTCAATAGTAGGCAAAGTTCCCTGATAAAATTCCCAGCAGGCAAATCCAATCCATCACGGTGAACTGGAAAAGACCAGAGTCCTGGGGTGTTGGGCTCAGGAAACCATGGGTTAAGAGTGGTCAGGGAGTAGGAGGCAGGACTGTCACCCTCTGTGAATGTATGTTATATGGGTCAAGCCTTATCTGAGTCTTTGCTGCCTTTTCTAGGGGACCATGGTCCTGACCAATCTGACTTCACTGCACAAGGACCCTGCACAGTGGGCCACCCCTGACACATTCAATCCAGAGCATTTTCTGGAGAATGGACAGTTTAAGAAAAGGGAATCCTTTCTGCCCTTTTCATTAGGTGAGTTGTAATGAATAGGAGTGTAAAGATCCAGAGTCTCTCTATCAGCCTTGCACTTCCCTCCTCCCAGTAGTCTTTGGCTTTAGTTGGAATGTCTCCACATGGCTCCACCCAATGTGACTCCATCTTGCTAAATGATAAAGTGAAAATTCCCTGGGCTGGGCATTGCTTTACACTGCCCCTTACCTCCTGAGACTTCCATTGTCTCTGATGGAGATTTCAGCCTCACTTTGTTCTCCACCCTCCTAGAGTACGAGCTACAGAAAGTCCCAGACCCTGCCTCTTGCTCAAGAGGAAGGTTGGACATCTGTCATCTTCATAGAGTTTTCAAATGTCCCCTATGCTTACAGCTCTGGTGGTATAATGGTTAAGGCATTTGGGAGTTAACTAGAAGGTTGGTGGTTTGAACTCCCCAAGCATTCTGCAGAAGAAAAGGTGTGGCAGTCTACTTCTGATTTATAGCCTTTCAAACCCAATGGGGATCACTGTGAGTTGGAATTCACTCAGTGGCAGTAACTTTGGTTTGGTAATGGTGGCTCCAACTTTGACGAGAGAAGTCTTAATAGAGGTTCATGACTTTAAGAGGAAGAAGGAGTGCGTGATGCCTGGATAATTTTCCTTCACATTGCAGAAGCTTTTCCTTGTAGTTGCTCATATATCTCGTGCTAAAAACTTTTCCATCTCTGTTAGCTGAAGCATAAGAAACCTCTAGACACACTACCTCGCTGGGACTTTGCTATCCAGAATGGTATCTTACCCTCTTCATTACAGATTTCATTTACAAGGAATTGGTCTCATTTAAATCTTCCCAGTAACCCAGTTATTAAGTTAGAAAGAAAGTAGATTGATATTTCCTGTGTTAATATAAGGAAACAGAGAAAAGAGAGTTTTGTTTTATTCAAGATCATGTGCCCAAGAAATGTGCAGAAGAAAACCTAAGACTCAAGTTCTTATACTTGTAATCTAATGTTCTCACTGTCACAGCTGGAAAGTAACTCACCTTTCCACTTAAGGGTCCCTTCACTTTAAGGTCATTAAGTTTATTACACATCTTGCTGTATAAAAAACAGCCCAAAATTCAGTGGCTAAAACAATAAACATGTATTATTGCTCACAAGTCTACAAGTCAACTGTGAAGCTCTGCTGTTCTTGGTTGGGCTGTCTTACTTGTTTGGAAGGTCAGCTGGCTGAAGGCTGATCGAGGAAGGCCTCAGCTAGGACAGCAGGTTATTGCCACCTTCTCTCTCATCATCTAATAAGCTAGCCTGGACTTGCTCTCATTGAGGCAGTAGAATCTCAAGACAGAGAATGGACATGCACAAGGCCTCTTAAGGTCTGGATTTGAAACTGGCACAGCATCACTTGCACAGCATTCTCTTGGTCAATGCAAGTCATAAATCCAGCCTCAACTAAAGGGAAGGTGTCTTAGTTTCCTAGTGTTGCTGAACATAAATAGCAGAAAATAAATTTATTTTCTCACAGTTCTGGAGGTTAGTAGTCCAAATACCCAGCATTGTCTTTAAGGGAAGTTTCTCACCCTTTTGGCTCTGAAGGAAGAACCTTGTCTCACCTTATTTCTCTGGCATTCCTTGGTTACTTGGTGATCTTTACTAGGCATCTGTGTGCCTCCATTTGTGCCCTCCTGTCTTTGTGTCTGTGCTGCTCCTTAAAAATTAGAAATGAGTAGGTTTAGACCATGCCCTACATGAATATGCTTCATTAACATAACAAAGAAAATCCTAGTGAGAAAGGATTACCTACAAATAGTAGAAGGAGTTCTGGTAGCATAGTATCACCCTTGGATAAAGAAGTTGGGAATACAGGAGTTTTTTTTTTGTTTGTTTTTGTTTTTTTTTTTGCAATTTCTTGGTCTCTCCAATGTCTAACTGACAAGAAATTCAGAGACAGTAAGTGATTGTCATGGGAACTCCCATAAAAAGTATAACAGAATGAAGATCAGTTAAATGAAACAGAAATAGAAAATCTAGGGGATTAACAAAATGTCAGCATAACTGACTGTTGTTTTCCAACATACTCTTAGCTTTAGCAGACAGTTGCTTTCCCTCACTCATGTTCTGTTGTTGTTGTTATGTGCCGTCAAGTCAGACCTGACTCATAGCAACCCCTCCTTGGGTTTCCAAGGCAGTATCACTACGGAAGTAGATTGCCCCATTTTCCTTCCGAGGAGTGGCTGGTGGATTTGAACTACCAGCCTTCTGGTTAGCAGTCAAGTGCCTAGGGCACTATGCTACCAGAGCTCCACTCTTGTTCTAGCTCTCTCTAAAGACAGCCTCCTTGAAGGCATGAGGTATTGACAACTCCTCCCCCTTTCTTGGAAATGATGACCAAGTACGGAATTACTGCATGTGCACTATCAGGACAGATTGCAGTGCTTTTATCAGAAATTCATAATTTCTTTCTCCATGTAAGTCTTTCCTTCCTCTTTGATCCACCAAAGAGCAGGCAGCTTCCTGAAAGACAATTGTAGCTTCTCATTTCTCAAGTAAAATGATTAGATCAGAAGACATAAGATTGGAAAGAAGTTTGACAAAAACCTAGGTGAACTCTCTCATTTTACTAATGAGGTAACTGACCTGGATGGTTAGTGAAAGCCAGTTAGTT
>NW_006923183.1:16527-17037 GCF_000298275.1 Orycteropus afer afer | reverse complement strand
CACATCCTGATTGCATGTTTGGTCAATTTCAGACTGCAGAAGTTGATAAAAATCTTCAATTTCCTCATCTTTGGCTTTGGTGGTTGGTGTATAAACTTGAATAATAGTCGTATTAATGGGTCTTCCTTGTAGGTGTATAGATATTATCCTGTCACTGACAGCATTGTACTTCAGGACAGATCTTAAAACATCCTTTGTGATGATGAATGCCATGCCATTCATCTTCAAATTGTCATTCCTGTCATAGTAGATCACATGGTTGTCTGATTCAAAATGGCCAAAACCAGCCCATTTCAGCTCACTAACACCAATGATATCAATCTTTTTGCGTTCCATTTCATTTTTGACAACTTCCAATTTTCCTAGATTCATACTTCGTACATTCCTTGTTCCAATGACTAATGGATGTCTGCGGCTGTTTCTCTTCATTTTGAGTGGTGCCACATCAGCAAATGAAGGTCTTGAAAGCTTTCTCTTTTCCATATGAGTAAGGCTGGGTTTACTCAGATG
>NW_006923183.1:11411-15412 GCF_000298275.1 Orycteropus afer afer | reverse complement strand
CCATGAGATACCAGAGGGTCAGTATTCACACAGGGAAAGCTGGACAGATAGGAAGGCATAGTTAAGAAGGGCGCAGGGAGTGAACAGTCACAGGAAGGAGAGAGAAGAGTTTTTTATGGCTGGGGGTAGTAATTGGAGCCATGAAATCAAATGTGCAAGTATTGCTGAATGTAAATCAAATTTGCATGCAAAGCACAATTAAATAAACAAACAAAAAAATGACATCTTTGCCCTTCAACACCTTAAACAGGTCTTTTGCAGCAGATTTTCCCAGTGCAATACAATGTCTGATTTCTTGACTGCTGCTTCAATGGATGTTAATTGTAGATCCAAAAGAGGAAATCTTTGACAAATTTTATCTTTTCTCCATTTATTGTGATGCTGCTTATTAGTCTAGTTGTGAGGATTTTTGTTTTCTTTATATTGAGGTGTAATCCATACTACAGACTATGTCTTTAGTCTTCATCAGTAATACTTCAAGTCATCCTCACTTTCAGCAGGCAAGGTTGTGTTGCCTGCATACAGCAGGTTGTTAATGAGTCTTCCTCCAATCCTGATCTTGTGTTCTTCATATAGTCCAGCTTCTCGGATTATTTGATCAGCATACTGACTGAATAATTATGGTGAAAGGATACAACCCTGACACACTCCCTTCCTGATTTTAAGCCTGCAGTATCCCCTTGTTCTGTTTGAACAGTAGCCTCCTGATCTATGTACAGGTTCCATATGAGCACAATTTAATGTTCTGGAACTCCCATTCTTTTCAGGATTATCCATAATCTGTTATGATCCACACAGTCTAATGCTTTTAGTCAATAAAACACAAATAAACATCCTTCTGGTATTCTTTGCTTACAGCCAAATCCATCTGACATCAGCAATGATATCACTTGTTCCATGTCCTCTTGTGAATCCAGCTTGCATTTCTAGCAATCCTCTGTCAATATACTGCTTTACCATGTTTTAATTATCTTCAGCAACATTTACTTGGTTGTGATATTAATGATAGTGTGTGATAATTTCCACATTCTGTGGGATCGCCTTTCCTTGGAATGGGTACAAATATGGATCTCTTTGAGTCAGTTGGCCAAGTAGCTGTCTTTAAAATTACTTAGCATAGATGAGGAAGTACCTCCAGTACTGCAACCATTTGTTGAAACATCTCAACAGGTATTCTGTCAATTCCTGAAGCCTTGTTTTTCACCAATTCCTTCGGTGCAGTTTCAACTCCTTCTTTCAATACCATTGCTTCTTGATCATATGCTACCTTCTGAAATAGTTGAACACTGACCACTTCTTTTTGGTACAGTGACTCTGTGTGTTCCTTTCATCTTCTTCTGATGCTTCTTGTGTCATTCAATATTTTCCCCATAGAATCCTTCAATACTGCAACTTCATACTTGATTTTTTTTCCTCAGTTCTTTCAGCTTGAGAAATGGTAAGCATATACTTCCATTTTGGTTTTCTAACTCCAGATCTTTGCACGTTTCCTTATAATAATTGACTTTGTCTTCCCGAGCTGCTGTTTGAAATCTTCTGTTCAGCTCTTTTAACTTGTTATTTCTTCCATTTGTCTTACCTACTCTCCATTCAAGAGCAAGTTTCAGAATCTCTTCTGACATCCATATTGTCTTTTTAATGAACTTCTGCTCTTTTTACGTATGATGTTCTTGATATCATCCTACAACTCATCCATTTTTCAGTCATTGGTGTTCAATGCATCAATTTTATTCTTCAGATGGTTTCTTAATTGAGGTGGGATGTAATCAAGGTCATATTTTGGCATTCATGGACTTGTGTTAATTTTCTTAAGCTTAAGCTTGAGTTTGCATATGAGCAGTTGATGGTCTTTTCCACAATCAGCTCCTGGTCTTGCTTGGCTGAAGATATTGAACTTCTCCTATGCAACTTTCCACAGATGTAATCAGTCTGATGCCTGTTTATTCCACCTGGTGACGTCTATCTTTATAATCATCATTTATGTTGTTGAAAAAAGGTATTTGCAAAATTCTATCATGTGATCTCTAGCATCATTTGTATCATCAAGGCTGTATTTTCTAACTACCAATGATTCTTCTTTGTTTCCAACTTTCACATTCCAGCCACCTATAATCATCAGGACATCTTGATTGCATGTTTGCTTCATTTCAGTTTGCAGAAGTTGATAAAAAAATCTTCAATTTCTTTGTCTTTGGGTTTAGTGATTGGTGTGTAATTTTGAATAATAATATTAATTGATCTTCCTTGTAGGCATATGGATATTATCCTATCAGTGACCATATTGTACTTTAGCATAGATCTTGAAAGATTTGTGACAATGAATGCCACACCATTTCTCTTCAATTTGTCATTCCTGGCATAACAGATCATAGGATTGTCTGATTCAAAATGGCCAACATCAGTCTATTTCAGCTCACTAATCCTGAGGATATCCATCTTTCTGTGTTCCCTTTCATTTTTGACAACTTCCAATTTTCCTAGACTCATACTTCATGTATTCCACATTCTAATTATTACTGGATGTATGCAGCTGTTTCTTCCCATTTTGAGTCATGCTCCATCAGCCAATGAATGTCCCAAAAGCTTTACTCCACCCATGTCATTAAGTTCAACGTTACTTTAAGGAGTCAGCTCTTCCCCAGTCATATTTTGAGTGCCTTCCTACTGAGGGGCTCATCTTCCAGCACTATATCAGACAGTGTTTCATTGCGATTCATAAGCGTTTCACTGGCCATTTCTTTGAGAAGTGGATGGTCCCTTCCTTCTTCCTCATCTGTATTAGTCTGGAAGCTCCACTGAACCCTGTCCATGATAAGTGACCCTGCTGGCATTTGAAATACCAGTGGCCATAGCCTCAGCTTCACAGCAACACGCAAACCACCACAGTATGATGCACTGACAAAATAAGGTAGAACTGATGTATTAAGAACATTTATATTTAACATAATATTATTATGGTAGGATTTAAGGCTTCCATTCTATTATTCTTTTATTTTTCATTTTCCTGTTTCTCCTTTCGTGCCTTCCTGTGGGTTACTTATATACTTTTTTCTTAAAAATTACATTTTGATTTATTTTCAGTGTTTTTGGGTATATCTTTGTATATTTATTTTAGTAGTTGGTCAAGAGATTACCATATACATATGTAGCTCATTGGGCTTTGCTAGTGTCAATATTTTACCACTTAAAATGGAATATTGGTGTGTTACCATCATTTAGGTCCCCTTACAGTCTTTTCTTTATGATACAATTGTCTTGAATGTTACTTCTACATAAAGTGAAACCACATCAGACACTGTCTTAATTATTTAGTGCTGCTATAATAGAACTACCACAACTGGATGGCTTTCACAAACAGAAATTTATTACCTCACGGTTTAGGAGGTTAGAAGTCCAAATTCAGGGCATCAGCCACAGGGGAAGGCTTTCTTTCTCACTCTGGGGTAAGGTCCTTGATCACTCTTACCCTGGGTCTAAGAGTTTCTTAGCACAGGGACCCTGAATCCAAAGGGCACACTCTGCTCCAAGGTCTTTGTTCTTGGTGGTAAAAATCCCTCATTCTCTGTTCACTTATCTCTCCTTTGAGCTCTTGTAAGATAAAAGATAATGCAGGTCACCCCCTAGGAAACTCCCCTTATGCAGTATCAGGACTGACCTAAGTAAGGGTGTTGCATCCCACCCTAATACTCTTACAACTAACTGGTTGATCACATCACATTATTACATAACTTCCAAATTACATCATTATATAACTACCAATCCACTGAGAATCATGGTACAGCCAAGTTGACACACAATTTTGCATGAACATAATTCATGCGTGACACACACTATTATCATTTTTGCTTCCATCAACCAGGATTTGAAAACTCAAGAGGAAAAGAATAGTCTATTGTGTGTTTAAGAGCTCTGGTGGCATAATGCCTAAGGCATTTGACTGCTAGCCAGAAGGTTAGCAAACCCACCAGACACTCCACATAAGGAAGACTGAGCCATCTACT